>NC_081414.1:922512421-922792421 GCF_030272615.1 Cryptomeria japonica
AGGTGAGGACATAGTGGGCCTTGCAAAATGAAAGTGCTGGAAATGGACCTGCTACATCGCTATGAACAAGTTGAAGAACTTCCAAAGCTCTCCAAGTTTTCCCCTTATCAAACTTCTCCTCGAGATGCTTGCCCATGGAACAACCTGAACATACACCCTTTGAAAAAATGATTCGAGGTAGACCTGTGACCATGTCTTTAGTGCTGAGCTGCTGAAGATAGTGGTAGTTGAGGTGACCAGATTGCTCATGCCATAGCTTACTTTCAGAATTTGAATGAGTGAGCAAGGCCCTAGAAGGTGAACTTGGCACAAAGTGGGAGAATGAATAGAGCCTTGAGTTGTCATTGACTTGTCCCATTGCTACCAAGGCATCATCATCAAGTTCCTTTACCACAACTGAATCTGGTGTAAACTCAACCTTTTTCCCATTCCCATAGTGAGTGATTTGGTAGATAGAGAGAAGATTGGTAGACAAGTTAGGAACATAGAGAACATTCTCAAAAGTTTCATCATCCATGTCAACTGAACCTTTCCCTTCAACCTCTACTTGTGTATCATCACCTATGTAAATGTGAGGTACCTTAGATGGCTCCAATGACGAAAACTGCTCCTTTGTAGAACCCATGTGATATGAGGCACCCGAGTCAAGTATCCATTGCTGTGAAGAACCTGTTGTAGCCACAAATGCTTGCCCTTTTCCCTTATAATGTGAGGAAGAGGAAGGAGAAGAATCCTTCTTTGTGTAGGTGGATGGCAAGTTGATGTTGTTTTTCTTAAGAGGAAGGAGATGAGTCCTTCTTTGTGTGGCATCGATGCTCATCATGACCATACTTATTGCAATATGCACAAGTTGGTTTATCCTTCTTAGGTGGTGACCCATTCTTGGAAGAGGATGAAAAATCGCCTTGTGATGGAGAGGATGATTGTCCTTTTTCCTGTTGTGGCTTTGACTTAGAGTGCTTCTTCTTGTTGTTGGAATCTTTTCCTTGACCTCCTTGATTCCCTTGATTAGCCACCAAAGCCTTGGACTTTGAAGACTTGAGAAGCCCCATGTTCAACAACTTAGATTGTTCCAATATCAACATTTCTGTGAAAGCATCAAATGAAGGCATAACATAGGAACTCCCTACTATCAAATGATGAGTTTGGAAGCTAGACACAAATGCTACATATTCTGGTGCAAGCTTGTCCAAAAAGTTGAATATTAACTGAGCATCCTTTTTGTCAATTCCACAATCCTTAAGCTTTGCTCTTAGCTCATTTGCTTTGGTGACAATCTTGGATTGTATCAAAACTCTTGGGATCCAAGTTGGTGAGCTCATTGTCAATTTTGTAACCTCTGATTTCATCAACTTGACCATACAATTTCTGAAACATATCCCAAGCCTCTTTGATTGTTGTACACTTCTCAATGTGAAAAATGAGGTCATCTGATACATACTTGTGCAAAGTTCCAAGAGCCATGCAATTCTTAGTGAGCCATTCTAACTGAGCATTAGGATCAACCTTAGGATCAAGTGGTGTTGCTATTGTTCCGTCTATGTAATGTGTGAGACCTTTTTCCATTAATTTGCTCCATACTTTAATTTTCCATGATGCATAATTATGTGGAGTTAAAGGTGGAAATTTATGAGGACTCATTGAAACAAAAATGAAATAGAACAAAGAGAGGCACAATCACACAAGACACCCCCCCAAATTCACTCAATCAAAGACCCCCCCCCCCAAAAAAAGTGATGATTTGGCACTTTATACTTAGTGCGTATACAATGGGCCACTTGCAAAAAATGGTAAAGTGGGATTCTTATTTCAATTTTACAACTGCCTCAATAAGGCCAAAAGAGACCCAAACTAATAATGCAAGAGATCTAAACTAAGATCCAAGAACTTTACAAGTATTAAATAGGCCAAAGAAGACCAATATCTGAAAGTACAACTTCTACTCAAAATCTCTGAAATATGATCATATATTATGAAAGTAGATGAAAAAAAATGCACTTTCAAAAAAAAATGGCACCTGAAAAGGAGGTCGTATGAGCTCAAATGGGGCCTTTGAAGTTGCAGAATTGAGGATTGGGTAGGTACAACTGAGAGAATCTGAATATTTTGAAAAAAAAAAAAAGTGCACCAAAACTAGAAAATAACCACACCACTGTGAAGAGCATGAAAAAATAGCCCAAATCAAAAAAAATTGCACCAAAAAAGAAGCAAAATTGAGCAAGTTATGAGCCTCCAAAGTTGGCCCAAAAAATGAAACAGCTCAACGGAGAGGGGTCTGTGAATTTCCAAAAAACTGACTGGGCACTGACTATGCAAAAAAACTAGGTAGCGCTGACTGGGCGCTCTTGTTGGCGGTCACCGAAAATCAAACAGTCGGTGGCTGGAAAAATTTGATGGCGGACGGAAAGCGGTGGCCGGAGAATTTTGACGGCAGCCGGAAAACAATGGCCGGAGAATTTTGACGGCGACCGGAAAAGTTTTCGGCAGCGGCTGGAAGGTGATGGCCGGAGGGCCGGTGGTGGCTGCCGGAGGGCCGGCGGCAAGGTCGGGAGGTCCCAGTGGCGGTCTGGGCAACAGCTGGCGGGGTCGAGAGGTCCCGGCGGCAGTCTGGGTGGCAGCCAGTGGCAGTCTGAGCAACAAGACTGGGCGGGCTGGGCGGCGTTGTGGGTAGCAGCAAGCGGCGAGCTGTGGCTCCGGGCAGCGGCGGGGCTGCTGGCGGTGGTCGCTGGGCTACCGAAATCAGTGGCTTTGAGGTTGTCGGAGCCTATACGAAAGTTGGGGGAGCTACCGGTGGCCTGAGTTGGTGTTGCACAATGGCCTGAGCAGTCTAACAAGCCTGCAAGAAAGGTACGGTGGGCAGGGGGGGTCTTCGGACCCCCAAAAAACCAATTTTTTTTTTTTATTTTTTTTTTTGAAAAAAAAATCCCCTTCGCCTTTTTCGTATTTTTTATTTTATTTTTTTATTTTTTTCAAAAAAAACTTTTCAAAGACTAGAAAAATTTTCAAATTTTTTTTTTTTTTTTTTTTTTTATAGATCCGAAAAATTCGTACCATACTGCCCAAATTCGACAAAAGATTCCTCCACCCCCAAAAGTCTATTTTTGCCAAATATGATCAAGTTTATACTCAATTTTAATGGAAATGGCCTCCCGAATGCAATGGTGAGGTTGAAAACGCTCTAAGATGCCTCCACAAAATGTTTGTTCCTCAAATCCGAAAAGAGAAGCCTTCCAAAATGTCTCCAAAAACCAATCAATGAAGCCCCAATGGCTCTGATACCATGTAGGATTTTGCCAAGATCATGGGCACAATGAAAAGCATAAAAAGAGAGATAATAGAATGACAAGAACAAATTGTATTCTCATCAATATGCAAATGATCAACTAGATTAACCAATACAATGAATATAGGCAAGGCCATATGGATGTACGAGCACACAATCATGACATGTGGCTCAATGAGAAACAAGGGTAGGTAAGAAATACAAGGGGTAGGTAGGAGAAATAATATAATATTCCACAAGAGGTGGATGACCCACCGAATGTGGAGTGTAACAACAAAACAAGATCACAAAAGGTGGAATTTCTCTTACAAGCTTTATCCTTATGTGCACACTTCCCTAAGTGTCTCAAATCCAAACTACGAAGAGATGCATTGTCCTAAGTTAACTTAAGTAAAGTGTAATAATATCCATAAAGAATATTTATTTACACCAACAAGGGTTAGGTTTAAAATAAGGTTAGGATTATGGTTTAATTGTGATTATGGTTTGAATATTATTAGGGCTAATATTGGGTAAGGTTAGGGTTATGGTAATGTTATATTAGGGTTAAATAAGAGTTAGGGCTAAGGCTCAATTAGGGGTAGGTTAAAATTATGCTTATAAGAAAAATATTTGAGTTGGGGTTAATATATCATTAAGGTTTAAATAGGGTTAAGGTTAGAGATTAATTATGGTTAGGTTTAATATTAGATTAGGGATCAATGAGGGTTAGATTTAAAGTTAGATTAGTTTAAGGTTAGGTTTAGAATTATAATTAAAGGTAGGATTGGGGTTAGATGAATTAGCATTAGGATCAATGTTACATTAGGGTTTAAATAAGATTAGTGTCTAGATTCATTTGGGGTTAGATTTAATATTAGATAAAGATTAAGGTTAGGGTTAGACTTAAAATTAGATATATGATTAGGGTTAGGTTTCAATAAATATTACAAATACTAAATCTAATATTTATATATAAGTAGATCATTGTAAATCAAAAGTTAAATATTTATATTTTGGATTTTCCTTCAAGTAGTCTAAGTGATTTATTGAACCATTTCACATCAATTTTATTACAATAAACTCTTCAATATTATTTATGAATGCTACATATTTTTAAATATGATATCTCTTGACATACTTAGATTTTTTAAAATATAAGTATGCTAGTTTTTAAAAGAAATTATCATTTTAAAAAATGCCACCATAAAATGTAGATGGATGTGGTTCTTGAAAATAAATGAAAATCCTTCTTCTTTTATATATATAAAATGTGTAAAATTAAAATACAGTGATAAATTAGTAATATTTCAAAAGTCTTTAAATGTACTAAGTTTCTAAATTCACACAAAAAATATTCAAAACAATCTTGTTTACAATTATATTCTATTTTAAAAAGATTCTAAATTAATATATATTTATAATAAAAGTTATAAAATAATTAATAAATGTCAAAATCTTAAATTTAATCTATTATGACAAATTCCTAAATTAAAAATATTTTAAAAATTAAATCAAGTTTCTAAATACAAAAATAGAAACTATTCTCAAACTTCATTTTAATATATTTTAAAAATTAGAAACAATCATATCCTATCTTTTCATAATATTTCTAAATCAATTTGTATTTTTATAATAAAAATTATTAAAAATATGTATTAAATTATAAATTAAAGTATTATATTATATTTATTTATAATATTATTTTACAATTTATTAATAATATAAAGTGTCATATATGCAAATATAATGTACCAATCCATTCAATCTACTAGATATTTATTTAAGTTGTCATTTACAATTCAAAAGTGAAAAAAAAAATGTTATATAGACCATCAAATTTCGCACCTATGTCAAATGCATCCATATCCATTTAAGGGTGAAATAAGGAAGATTGATTATTATTTTTACCAAAAGTGAAAGTATTCCCCATATTATCTTTATTATATAATTTTTGTTTTTGTTTTAAATTTTGCATGCACTACTTTGATTGCACAAATTTATAGGACTTCTTTTTTCTCTACTTTTAAATTTATTTCTATTGATTGCACTCTTATAAAATCAATTAAAGACTAAATAGTATCAATTCATTTGATTGCAATAAAACTACAATTTCTATGTTTTAATTTTTTTAATATTATCATAGCTTTCCATTTATAATAGAAATCGAAGAAAAAATATAAATATAAATTAAAAAATAATTATATTCACTTCAATTTTTAAATTTAAAAATCATTAATAAAAAATAAATTACAAACAAGCACTACTAACTTAACTAATTTATTTATTAAAAAAAATGTGTAAATCAATATCACCACTTCATAGCTATAAATAACGCCCATTAATTTAGTCATTTTGTATAAAGAAAACATTTAAAAACCAACCCTACTACTAGAATGAGCTAAAAAAAAAACATATGACATTATTTCTTTCTTGGAAAAAAATCATCTATATTTGAATTTAATAAGAATATTTGAAAATAAAATAAAATAAACTTAAAAATAATGGACTATGAATATGTACTACCATATCTTTGAAATAAAATTAAAATAACAATGAATTTTAATAATCAAACTATCATGTTTTGATTGACATCTAGAAAATCATTTCTTCCTATATTCTATAGAATAATCTATTGTTTAGTTTTTCTTTCCTGTAGTGGAAAACAATTGTTTACTTTGTGTGTCCTACTAGTACATCAATGAGAGTTTATTCTCCAATTTAAACGTTGTGCATGTGATGTTGACACTTGTATTATTTTTAAAAAGTAATGCTAAATCTGCAGACCTATATTGAAAGGGGCCAAAAAATATTTAGTTGTGTAAGCAATTACAAATGCTTCACATAGTTTAAAATCAATAGACCCCGGAGAGTAATGTTAATAACCATCTGTCAGTACTGCTCCAGATAAACATTATGTAAGTATCAGTCCTTGTTCAGAGGAACAACTAAACATTCTGTAAATATACAATCAAGAATCCTGCTACAAGAAAACCAACATATTATTTTAGCCTTGCAAATTACAAAATAGTTGAACGTTTATCCTAACACATGAAATGTACAATTCCATAACAAGAAATTCACAGAGCATCATGTACAATTCCAATATTATGAGTAATTTTTTGAGTTAGTGAGGCACGGAACTCAGAATGGACTTAGTGAGGATTGATGTATGGTCAAAGCTACATTGTAATCAAATCCATAAGACCCTTTGAATGGTTGTGCACACCTCACCATCACCCCTATGAAGCTAATTACCCCACTGTGAGTGTAGTTGGGTGGAAAAGAACTTCAAATTTATGAAAATTATATCTTTGTCATGGAAATAGGTTATATCTAACCCTTTGCCTTACCTATATTTTTTAGTATACACTCACTCACATTAGGACTTATCATGATAGCTTTAAAGAATGATTGTTTAAATCTACCAAGCTAACTAGTTTTAATATGTGTAAGCCTAACATGATGCATGGAATATTTCAAAGCTAGGTTAATTTTCTTGAAAGAATTATGTTATATATGAGAAATTTTAAATATTAAAATACAAATCAAATTATATGTTATATCTTGCTATCTTAGAAAGGCGGGTTTAGCACACCAATTTTAGAGTATTATTAAACAATTCAAATAAATAAATACCAAAACAACATCAAAAGTAGAGTCAATAATTTAAAATTAAGAAAGAAGATATTCCTAAATCAACATCTCGGACTACTAAGCATTATAAGTTTTTGGTTATACTATTTGTTCTTACAAGTGCTCCTCCTATATTTCATTGTTCAATGATTTTCATCTTTAAGTCATTTTTATTGAATTTTGTATTAGTATTTTTCATGATATATTAGTTTATATCAAGACATGGGAGAACCATTTACACCATGTTGATCATGCATTATAACTTCTCAAATAACATTAGCTTTATTCTAATCATTTTAGTATCTATTTAGACACGGATAGATGGAGTATTTGGGTCACATTGTTTCACATGAAGACGTAATTTGATTTGAACAAAATCAAGGTTACAATGGAGTAGTTGGTTCCTAAAACTATTAAGAACTTTATAGGATTCCTAGGACATTCTAGATACTATATAATATTTTAAATCATTATGGTTGCATAGCAATACCCCTCACAACAATTTCAAGAAAGAATACTTTCTAGCTATATGAGGTAGATATTATCATGCAAGAAGGTAGGTTGTGTCTTTCAAAAATCATTCATTGAATATTAAGAATCAACTCAAACTTATTTATGAGGACATATAATGATCTATCCTAAAATATGTTTTGGAGAAATGGTTATCCTTTGAAGAACAAAAAGAATGGTTGACTAATATGTTGGAATGTGACTTTGTGATCGTATATAAGAAAGAGGAAGAGAATGTAGTAGTTGATGAAATATCTATGAAGGATAATAAGAACAAGATATTATTATGTGTCATTTCAATATTGCAAGTAGATTGGGTTGAAGAAGTGATATTAGAGTCCAGTAGCAATATATTTTTGCATGTAATCTCATTTAACAATTGTAAAATTATTCAAGCAAATAGTTTAAGTTTTCTTGAAAGGGAGATTCTCAATGGTAAAAGAGATTATATCTATGCTAAAATCACACATCAAACAAAAGATTCTAGACAAGAACTCCATCGATATCTAACTAGATTTCACTTAGGATTTTTTAAGACATATCAATGAATCTAGTAGGATTTCTTTTCGGAATGGTTTAAAAGTGATAAAAAAAATTATAACAAAATGTCTAGTATCTAAAAAAGGTAAGATAATCAAGATACCTAGTATTTTGCAATCTTTAGGTATTCCTAGCTAATAATTAGAAGAGATCTCCATGGGTTTCATCACAAGTCTTCCAAAATTTTAAGGTGAAATTTTCATCATGGTACTAGTGGATAGACTTACTAAATATGTCTATCTTGTATGTGCTATCATATCCTTTTTTAGCAATGACAATCGTAAGGATATTTATGGAGAATATCAAAAAGTTACATGGCATCCCAAATGTTATCATTAGTTGTTGGTTTAACTATTTATTCATGTTGGATATAATTACACTTTACTTAAGTTTACTTAGGTACATGCATATCATAGTAGTTTGCATATGAGATACCTAGGGAGATGTGCTACATTGGGAGTGTATGTAGGAGAATTTCCACCTTTTATGGTGTGATCTTGTTATTACTCTATCATATCTATTTATTATGGAGTGATAATTCCACCTTCGGTGGGTGATCCACCTCATGTGGAATATTCTACCATTTCTCCTACCTACCCTTGCATCTCATTGAGCCACATGTCATCATTGTGTGTTCTCTTGTCTCTTAGCCTTGTCTTTATAAGCAGGCTCATCTACATTGTATGTAACAATAATCTTGATGATCTAGTTGATCACATTTTGCATCATTTATAGGAATACAGTTTATTCTTATCACATTTTGTTCTCTCTTATTTGTGCTTTCCATTGCCTCTAGCTCTTGGAAAATTCTCACATGGAATCAAAGCCTATAGGGCTTCTTTGATTAGTCATTTTGGAGAATTCATTTTTTTGGATTTGGGGATCTACATTTTTTGGGGGCATCCTACAGCGATTTGGACATCACAGTTGAGTCCAGGAGACCATTTCCATGAAATTTGACTATAAATTCAACTTATTTTGGAGAAAATCAATTTTAGAGGAAAATTTTAACCTATAAGGTTGTACAGTATAGCTTTTTGAAAAAAAATATATTAATTTTTTCTGTGAAATTTTAATTAATTTTCATATTTCTATTTAAATTTCATAGTTTTTTTAATATTATTGTAAAAAAAAAAAAATTAAAAATTATATTTCGTGGGGGGGTTCCCCACCCCCCGCCACCGTACTATCCCTACAATTCTGCAAGTCCTACAACTCGTACTTCCACCACTGGTGCCATCCTCCACCATGCACCGTTCATTTGGCGCCACTCGTACTCCTCTGGCAATTTTTCTGGCAATCCAGGCTCCCCATTGTTCTCCCGCCTCTACCCGAGCTCCTCCTGGCCAGGGCACGCTCCCTCTGTTACAACCCATGGTTTCCCCGTTGTCACCCGTGGTTGCTCCACCTTGCCTCCTAATGGCTTCCTGTTACATTGGTCGCACCGCCTCCAGCTTCCCCAACAAATTGCCACGCGGTAAATATTTTTTCCTCACAGCCCCACATATCCCTCTCTGACTAGTCCACACAACACCCAGTTAACGCCAATTCAGCGGGCCACACAGGCGTACGGCAGCCCAATTAGTACCCACCTGTTCGCCCATTCTATAATCTAGTCAGCAAACACATCATTGTACGACACTTATCGAAGACCGCCACATGTCATTTTTCATACGCCCATCCCAGGGGGTGCGACAACCATTTTAACGAGCATATGGTCATCAAATTTAATACATTGAAATGATGACATTAACACACATCAGTACTTTTTGAAATTTTTGACCCCCTCTCCAATGGGCTTTTCAGTTTTGCAATCAAAATTCGGAGGGCCATAACTTGCTCATATTTGCTTCTTTTTTGGTGCAATTTTTTTTTATTTGGGCTTAACTTTTTGTGCTCTTCGTAGTGGTGAAGGAATTTTCTAATTTTGATGGACGGATTTTTCAGAATTCGCATATTTTCATGATTGTACTTGTTTAATCTTCAATTTTGCAACTTTAGAGGCTTTGTTTGGGGTCTCATACGACTTCCTTTTCAGGTGTCATTTTTTTTAAAGTGCATAATTTTTTTTCTACTTTCATAATCTACCATTATTTTGCAATGATTTTGAGTAGAAATTGTACTTTCAGTATTCGTCATTTTTGGCCTATTTGGTACTTGTATTTTGCTTGGATCTCAGTTTAGATCACTTGCAGTATTTGTTGGAGTCTCTTATAGCCTATTTGAGGAAGTTGTAAAGTTGAAATCAGAAGTCCACTTTGTCTTGTTTTGCAAGTGGCCCATTATACACGCACTAAGTATAAAGTGTCAAATCATCATTTGGGGGGCGGGGGGGGAGGGATTTCTTGTTTGAGTAATTTGGGGGGGGTGTCTTGTGTGATTGTGCCTCTCTCTATCTTGTTTTTTTCAATTTGGTGCTATGGGTTCTCCTAAATTTGCTCCTTTAACTCCACATAATTATGCTTCTTGGAAAACTAAGGCATGGAGTAAATTAATGGAAAAAATGACTCATTCATTATGTAAATGGAACAATAACAACACCACCTGATCCTAATTCTCAAATTGAAAGGCTCACTAAGAATGTTATGGCACTTGGAACTTTCAGAAAATATGTATCAGATGACCTCATTTTTCACATTGATAAGTGTACTACAATCAAAGAGGCTTGGGATATTTATGAGAAATTGTATGGACAACTCATGACATTGAATCCCAAGGATTTTGATACAATCCAAGATTATGTCACAAAAACAAATGAGCTAAGGGAAAAACTAAAGGATTGTGGCATTGCAAAAAGGATGATCAATTGGTTTATAACTTGTTGGACAAGCTTACATCAGAGTATGCAACCTTTGTATCTAGTTTTCACACCCATAGGTTAGCTCAAGGTTCCTCATACACTTCTCCCTCCTTTGATGCATTCATGGAGATGTTGATTCTTGAGCAATCTAAGTTGACTAAGATGGAGATTCTCAAATCTTCAAAGTCACAAGCTTTGGTGGCTAATAAGGGGAATCAAAGCAATCAAGAGAAAAAAAGAAAGAACCAAAAGCAACCTAAGTCTAAATCACAACTAGATGGAGCACAATCATCCTCTCCACAACAAGGTGATTCTACATCCCCACCTACGAGGAAATCATATAAGGGCAATTTTTTTGTGCATATTGCAAGAAGTTGGGACATGATGAACAACATTGTTACAAGAAGGATATTGATGAGTTGAAGCATCTTCTTGAGAAGAACAAAATCAGTTTGCCTTCTAGAATGTCTATATCGGCTTCTTCTTCCAAAGAAAAGGATAAAGGAAAGGATCACTCTTTTGGGACAGATAAAGGAAAGGGACAAGCTCTATGTGCTACTACAAGTCATGACTCAAGGAGATGGCTTCTACATTCAGGGGCTTCTCATCATATAGCATCTTCGCAGTCTATGTTCTCTTCATTTGAACCTTGCCACATGTCGCAGATTTTGATGGGCAATCATGCATATATGGATGTGATTGGGAAAGGATCTATTGTCATTGGGGATAAGTCCTTCAATGATGTGTTGTGTGTACCCCATTTGATAAACAGTCTTCTTTCCATCTATCAAATCACACATGGGGCAACTAGGAAAACTGTGGAGTTCACACATGATTCAGTTATCATTAAAGACTTGGAGACTAGAGCTATTAAATTGTGACTGGGGTGGTTGATCATACATCTCGATTGTACTCCTTTTCACATTTTGGTCCTATTGATGAGGTTGATTCTTCACATGATGATTCAGATTTTGAGGAGAACTTTGGGTACTTGAACTTGGGGGTTCTCACATACGACCCCGTTCTTGAGCCTTCCATTTCATCTCCTCCTCTTGATATCATATCACCTATTACACCTGATGATGCAGCTAGTGCGATGTTTTTGTCTTCTTATGATTTAGTACAGCAGGATGTTCCTTGTCTTCCAACTTCGGTTGATTGGGATGACTACTTGATAGACATTGCAAGCTTGTTTGTGGAGTCCTACATTGCATATTTAGAAGACATCATTGATGACATTCATCTTCTCTTTGATGAAGATGATCCTTCTTTGATTGTTGTGAGGGAACACTCTGACCCTCTTGTGCATTCTCTACATGATCATTCTTTCGAGGTTGACATGATTGTGGATACTTTTGTACAACAGTTGGAGAATGCCTCTTTATCTTTAGAGGAGACATGCGACTCTTTGGATATTATTCTACATTCATCTCCACTAGATCTTGGAGTACCTTTTTCAGCAGTGTGGAGCAGTTCAACACCTTTAGAGGGGGTAACTTTCAGCATCAACATGGGGACACTTGCGCAGTTTTTCAGAGATTTCATTCATCATGAGTTTTTTTCCTACATCTTCCCTTCATGATTGGGGAGAATTCATGTATACACTTTTGTTTTTGTTTCTTCCTAAGGAGAGGAATGTTGTTCGATGTTCATGGAGCAGTTTCTTCATTCATCTTCGAGCTTCTACCATTGGTGCAGATTCTACCTTGACGGGGGGCTACTTGGTCTCTCTTCTTCTCTCATATGGGGGGGACTTTTTCCTCACATGGGGTTTTGTCCTTCTCATACTTCTTTGAGGGTTCTTTGTATATAGTTTTCATCACTCTTTTAGGGGAGGGTTTTTTTCCATTAGGTTTTTCTCTATTTCCTCGCTTTATGTGAGATTGCATTAGTTTGCGTGCATTTGCATTTGTAAATGTGTACCTAACATGGCCTAGTAGTTGGGACCCATTTTGCATTGATTAGTTGCATTGTAGACTTAAGTGCATTCCCCTAAGTTGCACTTAAGGGGAGGTGTTGGTGTAATTATTTATTCATGTTGGATATAGTTAAACTTTACTTAAGTTTACTCAGGTACAAGCATATCATAGTAGTTTGCATATGAGATGCCTAGGGAGATGTGCTACATTGGGAGTGTGTATGTGGGAGAATTTATACCTTTTATGGTGTGATCTTGTTAGTACTCTATCATATCCACTTATTGTGGAGTGATAATTACACCTTCAGTGGGTGATCCGCCTCATGTGGAATATTCTACTATTTTTCCTACCTACCCCTACCTACCCTTGCATCTCATTGAGCCACATGTCATCATTGTGTGCTCTTTTGTCTCTTAGCCTTTCCTTTATAAAAAGGCTCATCTACATTTTATGTAACAATAATCTTGATGATCCAGTTGATTACATTTTGCATCATTTATAAGAATACAGTTTATTCTTGTCACATTTTGTTCTCTCTTATTTGTTCTTTCCATTGTCTCTAGATCTTGGCAAATTCTCACATTAGTGATTATGATCTTGGATATCTACTGGTAGTTATTGGGCAAATTTATTATCTTGTTTGGGTACTCAACTATATTGTAGCTCTTCATTCCATCCCTAGATATATGGGAAAACTAACATAGGCAACAAGTGCTTAGAGAGTTATCTACATCTTTTAACTTTAGATAAGTAGTCTGAATGGGTGACTTGGTACCACTAGAAAAATGGTACATATAAAACTTCCTTCAATTTAAGGCTTAAAAAATATCCATACTTATTGCATTATATGGATATCATTCTCTATCCATCACATCATCATTGAAGGTTACACCAAGAGTTCTAGTTATGGACTTCAAATCATATGAATCATCAAAACAAGTAATTTCAAGTATCAAAGAGAATTAGGCCATGGAACAAAATCAAATGAAACAACATGCTAACGAGCATCATAGTGAAAGGAAATTTGAATTGAAAGATTAGTTTGTTTGTTTTTTTTTGAGGTTGCAACCATATAAAAAAATGTCCCTAAAACAACAAAAGAAGAATAACAAGCTCTCACCTAAATATTGTGGTCCAAAATAGAATTATAAAAATTTAGTAGTATAGTATACAAGTTTCTATTACCTCCAAAAATAAAAAAATATCAAGTTTTTCATATCTCATGTTTAGAGAAGATTATTGGTCAATGAATACTTGTGTAGAAAATGTTACTTGAGCTAGGTGAAGAGACACAAGGGTTTCACTTAGTGAATCTGGGTTATAGCACATGTGTTCATGGCATAGTAAAGAATCCCCCTATTTTCAAAAAATATTGCCCTGAACTTGTTTTTTGTCACCCCCTCCCAATACACAACCTGAATTAAAAGACCCCCTATTTTTCCCAAATATTATATTTTTCATAGCTCGAATTAAAAACCCCACTATTTTCATCGATAGACAATATATTGTACCCTCATTTTTGGGATATTAAACCCCCCAATATGAATGCACCTGGTATAATATTGCCTAGGCAGTGAGGCCTAAGCAGTGAGGCCTAGGCAATGAGGCCCCGATGTGAAGAGGGGGGAATCATCTTGTTCAAATTTTGGGTTAATTCTCTAAACACACAAAGAAGTTAAGGGCTAGGACAATCACAAAATACATCATTATGTGGATAAATTTTCCTATTGAAGATGCAACATGATAAGATGAAGATTTGTGCAAAACATCCAAAATTGACCAATTTTGAGGACAATGCTTGTGTGAAGGGGATGGGCATGCTACACCCTTAATCTATGGTATGCATGTTAATATGTGTAGCTAACTCATATTTAGAATGAACATTAATTGAGTTATATAATAGTTTACATAATCTTATAGTGATAGTTAAATTGATCTAAGTGGCATATATATATACACCTTCTTATCGAAGAATTTGGAGTTTTCCCCCTCTAAGTTGCTTATTATTACCAAATATTATAAGTATTTGTATCATATTTAATATTATATTCTTCTACGTGCAGATAATTTGAATCCATCATTAAAAAAATACATAGTAAGACAAAGGGACATTTCCATATTGGGATCTTGGAAGGGAGTTCTTTCATTAGAATAAAATCTAGATGTCAAGGTCGTACAAAATTCTTGCATACTTGAAGAAATGTGAACCTCCTTCAAAAGTCCTAGCATAATGAAAAACATTATTGAAAATCATGAAAAAATAACTATTAGCGACCAAGTTTATCTCCATATCTCGTCCTATAGGCCAAGCTTTGTGAGGCCAATCCTCTAGAATTCTCAAATTTATTTTGACCCCCATGAATTTGCAGATAAAGATATGTCTCCAATAAAAGAATTATACCCTTCGCCGCTAAAAAAACAACCTTAGGGATCTAGGATCTTTTGTTTTTCTGATTTATGTTGACTTACTGCTAGATCAATAATAGAACTCACTACATTAGCAGATCTGCATAGCAACCAAGCATATCTTGTTTGAAGCAAGGATGTGAGGAACTTAAAGGCATGAAGGTTTGTCGTTCAAACAAGGTTGAACAACTAATAACTAGGAAACAACAGAATGCAAGAAAATCAAGAAATCTTAAAAGCTTAAACTCAAATCAAGTATTGTGAAAAGTTCATCTAGACTCCAATCCTATATATATAGTCAAGTATTAAGCCTGGATCCAAATGAATGAGTAAAACAAGTATAATTTTAAACTCACGTCAACAATTATAATCTGTCTTGCCTAGAAAGATTACAAACCCCTGAGTTTTTTGTAGAATGGATGTTTCAGGACCGTTGTTAATGTCCTTTCAATATGACGTCTCGCATCCAACTGAGTAGAAGTAGTTTTAGAAGGATTCTCACATGTAAAGCTTCAATGCTTCTACTCTTCCTGAATTATGTAGTGCTACCTAAAATAGAGTGATAAGCTTGTAAGGTTTCAAACCTAAGGAGAGTTCAAGTCATTACATTCACCTCCTTGTGTCTGCTTCATGCAAGAATTTTTCAATCTGAAATATTTTGAAGTTTTCTCTTTCCCTAGCCACTTGGACATATGACCAGTGAATTGGAGTTTATCTAGCAGATTATGTTCACAATTTTAAAGCACCGAAAAGTCTAGAATCCCAAAAGCTTGTAGTATAGATATCTTATATATTAATTTAGAACGTTTTTTTTTTACATAAAAATTATTTTATTTTACTTAAAAATTATTTTAGAATTATTTTGTTCAGTTTTTATTTGAAGAGGTGTTTTTATTTCTTTAAGGGTTTTTTAAACAAAATTTTAACTTAAAAAATATTTTTTTTATTTTTTATTTTAAGAAGAGTTATTATTATTTTTAAAATATATTTTATTAATATTATTAAATGAAAATTATTTAAGAATTATATTATTTTATTGAAATTATTTAATTTTTTTTCTTTGACGAGTTATTTTATTTAGGAAAAAAATTATAAAAATTTTATTTGAGAACATATTATATATAGTTTGGTTTTTAAATATATGTCATATGTATATGTAACAACATGAGACTCCTTGATATTGTAAAATGTCTACTAACATTAGTAATTTCTTGAGGGTGAATCCATAGATTATGGTAAAAATTAAGTACTCATATAGCTTTGTATATGTTTCCTTCCACTCCCACTTGACATCATGTTATATCTTGCTATAGTTGATCTGCGTACTGATGAAATTTGATAGTTCATCTCCTAGTCAAAACTTTGCAATGGAACAAGAGGACACATGCAACTATAACCATATTTACTACTACAAGGTAGCCACTATAAACCTTCTAGAAAGGGATATTACTATTGCAAGGTAGCTAGCAATAGAAGGAGAAATGACTTCAAAAGGAGAAGAAGCTCTTCCATGAGAAGAAAATGAAGAGGATGAAACCTGGCAAGAAAAGAAGACTGTATAGAAGAGGAGATTGTGAGAGAATTATATTCAAAAGCTATAATTGTGGCCTATGAGGAGAACATGCAAGATAGAAAAGTAGATAATGTAGCTATTGAATCTTTCCAAGATATGGAAGATATTGTAACAGTTATCCTTTAGCTGCACCTACCTTGCCTTTTAGAAGTTCTAAGGTTTTGTGTGCTAAAAAACCATCTCTTCTTTGACCACCATCTAACTTTGTAAGCAAGGTTCAGAAATGGAGTGGGAAATCCATGGGTAGCAAACTCTTTGTTTTACCTTCTGAACCCATGAACCCTAGGATCGCACGCCTCAAAGAAAATGCCTTTTTTGCACAATGGTGTGGTATATGTGGGAACAGCAAAGAAATAATCTCTTGGTGGATGACCTCATTTAAAGGTATGATCACAATTAGCCAGCTGCAGAAGGATTTCATTCTTCTAGATTGTGTTGACTCGACCCTAAAGCAAGCAATCACGGAAGGTTGCCCTTTGTTTTTCCAAGAGTCGACATTCAACTATATAAATTGGAAACCAGGCTTCGACCCAGCGAATCATAGATTTGAGAAATCCCCTATTTGGTTGTCTTTAGTGGGTCTCCCATCTGAGTTTTGGTGCTCGGAGGCTTTGTTAAAAATAGGTGATGCTTTAGGATACCTAGTGGGTTTTGAGGAGGATTTTCTGAATGGTTTCAAAGGAGATGTAACAAATATATATGTGGAGATTGACCTTAAAAAAGGCTTCTATAGCAACTTAGAAATTATTTCAGATATGGGTAAATGGAATCAGAGAGTGACAAGGATGGGGAAGGGAATCCCTGGAAAATGTATCCTTTGGAACCAAATCATCAAAAACAGCTCACTAGCAGCTTCATTGGGCACTATCCACCTCACTCACAAGCCTGAAGAACGATCTATCACCAAGCAAGAAGGTCAGAAGTTGTCCTGGGTTCAGGAAAATCTTTTGGCTCCACCTGTAGTGGTTCCAAATCAGGCAGTCAATAATGCCTCTCAAAAGTCTCTAGATGGAGGCCAAGTTACCTCTCTGGTGCCTTTAGCTCGTCCAGATCCACAGTTGGTTCATACTCCTATATCTAATCACCTTCCCAAAGGGCCCATGGGTGAGTCAATGCATTGCAGTACAGGTATGGCTTCTCCATCTTCTCACTCTTCTCCTTTCAGTTGTCCTCCTCTCTAGTGCAGGAGCACCCTTCCAAGATCTTCCTCCTTCTTTGTTTTGTTGGTGTTATGCTTCTTTTGAAGCCATTGTATATGAATAAGAGCCATGAGCTCATTTGTTCTAGACTAGGTCCTAGTTTTAGGTCCTTAGTGTTTTGTTGTGATTTCTTGTGCAGGAGAGGTTGAGTGTGCCTTGGATGTGTGTTAGGCCTTATTGGCATGTTACTATCCTTAGGATAGCCCAAAATAGGCTTAGGAGTCATGAAAAGCAACAATGGCAAAGTTGCTTAAAAGATGCAAAAGTTGCATGACAACTTTTAAAAGTTGTCAAGCAACTTTTCCACCCAAATGGTCAAAGACCCTTGTTGAGCGTGGAGAGACCTAATTTTGGCACATCGATTGAGGTATGGGTAGTATAAGTATTTCCAAACCCTAAGTTAATGGGTTGGATGTCAAACATTGTACGGCCCAAGCAAAAAGACCTGACTGAGACTGCAAATTTGTTACCAATCAGTTTGAATGAAGCAACCAAGCAAGTTAATTGATTGATTTACATGAAAACTGTGTGGATTTTCTTCTATGGTGTAAATAATTTCATTTCAATCATTTAGATTAGGTTTTTGTTTGTAAGTAAGGTGTGTTTGTAAAAAGTTTGTAAATTGCCTTCTTACTATCCAGTTTTGGACAGAATTGTGTAAATGGCTGCATAACTCCATTCCCCATTGTGGAACCACCATGAAACCATGGGGAATGAGAGTTTAGACCTTGTACTATAGTTCAATGCAAGAAGGACCCTTGGAAATGTAAGGAAGCCATTTGAAGGCCCATTCCTAGGCGAGACTGGACAGTGCCTGGTTAGGAATGGTTGTTGGTGCAGAGGTCTGAGAGAGTAAGGTTGGTCAGAGAAGAAGACACCGTTTGGAGGAGTTGAAGAGGGGTGAGTGAAGCACCATTGGTGTGAAGGAGAAGCTTCCACCAATCCAAACAAGGTGGCTATAACACAAAACATACAATGTGACCCTGACAGACCATTAACCCTCACAAAACCCTTGAAAACCCCATAATTCGCCCAAGGCACTTAATGGCCACTTGGAGGCCCAAAACTAGAGAAATCCTTGAGCCCTTGCCAAATTAATGGTAGTCCATTTTGGGAGTTTGGGTTGCTTGTGCATCGTTTGTGAGAGGGAGCCCTAAAGAACCGGGTAGGAGGCCTAATTGGTCAAAATCCTTATAGCCCTATTTTGTAAGCAAAAACACAAAATAGTGAAATCAGTAAGGGGTTGGAATCTTGAAACCTCTTGGGGGCACATGTATGGGTGGAAAAACCATGAAAAAGACCTGACCTATCCTTGCTAATACCTTGGAAGGTGTGGAACAAGCCTAGCCCTTATTAGCCATAGTAAGGGGTTTTGAGTCTCATGAGTAGGTGAGAACTTAGGAGCAACATTGCAACTCATTAGTGGGTGGATTGGGCAAGGTCAGGGGATTCCTCAAAGCAAGGGAAGTCCTAGAGACCCTAGGGTGTGGAGAGAACACCAGGTGATCCCAAGGAAGGATCCAAGAGCATAGACTAGGCTAGTCTATCCCAAACCCCAACCCATCAGATTGGTATCAGAGTAGGTTGAAGATTTGTTGGACTGTGTATGTCTCTATATACTGGTGAATTAGTAGGGGAGAGCAGAATGGTCACTAATGTAGAGCTGGCTAGAGAGGTAGAAGAGTAGAAGATGAAGAATAGACTCCTTGAAGAAGCTATGAGTGAGATAAGGGACAAGCTGCAGGAAGTGGTGGATCAGAAGACACATGAACCTTGGGGTGAAGACACCAAAGATAAAGGCAAGAAAACCATTGACATAGATGACATTATACCTGAATCAGATCCCTTGTTTAATGAAGAGCAATTTGTAAAAGCTATTAAGGCTTTGAACACCAAAGCTTTTGAAGGATTGCCACGTTTCAGTGGAAGGATGGACATAGACACTGTCATGGAATGGATTGAGGGCATGGAAAACCACTTTGAGTGTGAGGGAGTGACAGAGGCTCAAAAGGTTAAGGTTGCCAAATCAATATTAAGGGGAGCAGCTTTAACATGGTGGAAGTACCTGCAAGAAGAGAGGGTTAGCATGGGGAAGCTACCTATTGCCAATTGGAAGGCCATGGTGAGCAAGATCAAGGAGAACTACTTACCAGAGGATTATGAAGTCCAACTTCATAAGAAGAGATAGGGTTTGAAGCAAAAAGACCTTGATGTGACCTCCTACACCGAAGAATTTCAAAAACTTTGTCTTAGATCTAAAGTCCAAGAAGATGAATCTATTAAGGTGGGTAGGTATCTAAGCGGCCTAAAGTGGAACATTCAAGAGGAGATAAGCTTGTGGACTCCTACTACTATTCAAAAATGTCATCAGCTTGATGTCAAGGTGGAAGAGAGGAACAAAAGGAAAGGAGACTCTAATAATAGAGGTAGACGCAGAGGTAGATAACAAATGAATCACCGAGGTGGTTATCAAAGCAAGTCAAATGAGCAGAGGAACCAAGGAGAAGCAAAGTTAACTGAGCAAGGCAATGACACCAATCTCAGAGGGGGCCATCCTAGAGGAAGAGGTGCACAAGGTGGTCCAAGTAGGGGTAGAGGTACCGACAGAGGTAACTCCTACTTTGCAACTATGAAGTGTTACAATTGTGGTCAATTAGGACACCCGGCATATAGATGCCCTGACAAGCCTACCTCATCAAACAGTGGAAAGAGGGTTGCTTATGCACATGAAGACTCTTCAAGTAGTAAGACACTTGAGGTGGAACATATTGAATCAGAGATTGGAGAAAATCTGATGTTCAATAGGGTCTTGATAAGACAGCCAATCAAGAGTGAACCTAAGCATAGGAGGGCATTGTTTAGGGTGAGATGCAAGATCCTTGGTAAAGTTTGCAAGGTGATAGTTGATTCAAGGTCAACTGATAACATAATATCAGAGGAGGCAACCAAGAAGTTGAAACTCACAAGAATACCCCATACTAACCCATACAAGGTGACATGGTTGAATCATGAGAAGAGTGTGCTAGTCAATGAACAGACTTGGGTAGAGTTCTCTATTGGAGGATACAAGGATAAGATCCTTTGTGATGTGTTGCCTATGGATGCTTGTCATCTACTACTAGGAAGACCCTGGCAATTTGATATGAAGGTGATCTATGATGGAGAGGAGAACTCCATATCATTCAAGAAAGATAGCAAGACCTTTAAGATTCAATCTTTGACAGAGAATGATGAGGGCACTTCGAGAACACCTAGTGTCTTAATGGCTACTGGTAAAGAGTTCTTAAACTTACTACATGAGGAGGAGATAGTGAAGAGTGCCATCTTTGTGAAACCAAAGGAGGAAGTAGACAAGTTGCAGGCAGAAGTACCCAAGGAGGTGAAGCAAATGTTGCAAGAGTATAAGGACATAGTGAGTGATGGAGCACTTCCAACACTCCCACCTAGAAGGTCTATCAGCCATCAAATAGACTTTGTCCCTGGTGCATCCTTGCCTAACAAAGCTGCATATAAGCTCACACCTGATCAAAACAAGGAGATAGCAAGGCAAGTGCAGGAGTTATTGGAACAAGGACTGATTAAGAAGAGCATCAGCCCATGTGCAATCCCGATAGTGCTAGCATCAAAGAAGGGAGGCAAGTGGAGACTTTGCACTGATTCAAGGGCAATCAATAGGATCACCATAAGGTATAGGTTTCCTATTCCTAGAATAGAGGATTTGATGGACTGTCTAAGAGGTGCTATGTATTTTACCAAGTTGGACATTAAAAGTGGTTATCACCAGATTAGAATCAAGGAGGGTGATGAGTGGAAGACTACTTTCAAGACCACAGAAGGATTGTATGAATGGCTTGTGATGCCATTTGGACTCACCAATGCCCCAAGCACCTTCATGAGGTTGATGAATGAGGTGTTAAAAGACTTCATAGGTAGATTTGTGGTGGTGTACCTAGATGACATTCTCATCTATAGCAGAACCAAAGAGGAGCACCTTGAGCATTTGAGGTTAGTCTTAGAGAGGTTGCATGAGGAGAAGTTATCCATCAACCTAGAGAAGTGTGACTTCTTGAAGCAAGAGCTAGTCTACTTAGGATTTGTGGTGTCTAAGGGAACCTTGAAGATGGATCCAAGCAAAGTGGAGGCAATCTTGAATTGGCCTGCACCTAGAACAGGGACTGAGGTAAGGAGTTTCCATGGATTAGCTCAATTCTATAGGAAATTTGTGAGGAACTTCAGTGGCATATGTGCACCAGTCCTTGACACCATAAAACGAGGCCTTAAAACTAAGTTTAAATGGACTGAGCAGGCTGACAAAGCATTTTAATTGTTGAAGCAAGAAGTAGCCACAAAACCTATCCTTCTCCTACCTACTTTTGACAAGCTATTCACATTGGAGTGTGGTGCAAGTGGAATTGCATTAGGTGGTGTATTGAGTCAAGAGGGAAGACCTATGGTATTTTTCAGTGAGAAGCTTAATGAAGCAAAGAAGAAGTACTCAGCCTATGACCTAGAGTTGTATGCATTAGTGCAGTCTTTAAAGAAATGGAGGCATTACCTATTCCCAAAAGAATTTGTGGTGTTCACAGACAACCAGGCATTGAGTTACATTAACACTCAAGAGAAGCTTAGCAATAGGCATTTGAAATGGATGGAATACCTCCAATCCTTCACCTTCACCATCAAGCATAAGAAGGGGCAACAAAATAAGGTGGCAAATGCTTTAAGCAGGAAGTTGTTGACAATTCAAGAACTACATTTGTAGAGCATAGGAATAGAAGGTTTCAAGGACCTCTATGAAGGAGATGAAGACTTCTCATCAGCTTACAAGGTTTGCAAGGAGTTTGAGAACCATTTCCATGGTGAGTATGCAGATTACACTCTCCAAAATGGTCTCTTGTTCAAAGGTAATCAGTTGTGTGTGCCAAGAGGATCCATGAGGGAAAACCTCATCCAAGAGAAACACAATGGCAGTTTAAGTGGACACTTTGGAGTCAACAAAACCTTGGATTTAGTACAGATGTAGTACTATTGGCCAAAGTTGCCAAGAGATGTGAAGAGGTATGTGGAGCAATGTGGTGTATGTCAAAGAGCAAAGGGAGGATCAAGCAATGTTGGTCTCTATCAACCATTGCCGGTCCCAAATAGACCTTGGGAATGTACAAGCATGGACTTTGTAGTAGGGCTTCCCAAGACAAAGACAGGTATGGACAGCATCTATGTGGTAGTAGATAGATTTTCCAAGATGAGCCATTTCATTCCATGTAAGACTACACATGATGCAAGCTATGTTGCACATCTCTTCTTTAAGGAGATTGTTAGAATTCATGGACTCCCTTTAAGCATTGTTTTAGATAGGGACAGCAAGTTCATGGGCCCTTTTTTGCAAACATTATGGAGGAGACTAGGAACTAACTTGTCATTTAGCTCAGCTTGTCATCCACAAATTGATGGTCAAATTGAAGTCATCAATAGGGTGTTAGGTAACTTGTTGAGGTGTTTAACTAAGGAGTATGGCCAAACATGGGACCTAATCATTCCTCAAGTAGAGTATGCATATAATGATAGTGTGAATAGGACCACTGGTAGAAGTCCTTTTGAGGTTGTCTATGGCAGACATCCAAGAGGAGTATGTGAGTTAAGAGACCTTGGTAGTTTGGAAATGAAGAGTGGGCAAGCAGAGGACTTCACTCAAACCATCAAGGAAGTCCAAGAGAAAGTTAAGAAGGCCATCCTTGAATCCACTTAGAAACTGAAGGCAAAGATGGATGAGAAAAGGAGAGAGGTTCAGTTCAAGGTGGGTGACTATGTGATGGTCCATTTGAGCAAAGCTAGGATGCAAAGTGGTAAGCCTACCAAATTGCAGATGAAGAGGGTAGGACCTTGTAGAATCCTATCAAAATATGGTAAGAATGCCTACAAGGTTGACCTGCCTTCAAATTTGGCTATATCACCAGTCTTTAATGTAGTTGACTTTATCATGTACAAGGGTGAGATAGAAGGGCTGACTGAGAACCAAGCCAAGGTGTTGCAGGACCTAGATGTTAATGTCTTACAACAGGTGAAGAAGCCTATAGCAGAGGAGATCTTGGAATCTAGATTAAAGAAGTCCACCAGACACCAGGTCTACATGGAACACTTGGTGAAGTGGGCAGGACAGCCTGAGTCGGAAGCTACTTGGGTCGAGGAGAGCAAGTTCAAGACACTTAGAATAAACCTGGCTCTCATCTCTTCTTCTATTTCTTAGTGGTGTGCAGAGGGGGAGTATGGTGTAGGAGCACCCTTCCAAGCTCTTCCTCCTTCTTTTTTTTTTGGTGTTATGCTTCTTTTGAAGCCATTGTATATGAATAAGAGCCATGAGCTCATTTGTTCTAGACTAGGTCCTAGTTTTAGGTCCTTAGTGTTTTGTTGTGATTTCTTGTGCAGGAGAGGTTGAGTGTGCCTTGGATGTGTGTTAGGCCTTATTGGCATGTTACTGTCCTTAGGATAGCCCAAAATAGGCTTAGGAGTCATGAAAAGCAACAATGGCAAAGTTGCTTAAAAGATGCAAAAGTTGCATGACAACTTTTAAAAGTTGTCAAGCAACTTTTCCACCCAAATGGTCAAAGACCCTTGTTGAGCGTGGAGAGCCCTAATTTTTGCACACCAACTAAGGTATGGGTAGTATAAGTATTTCCAAACCCTAAGTTAATGGGTTGGATGTCAGACATTGTACGGCCCAAGCAAAAAGACCTGACTGAGACTGCAAATTTGTTACCAGTCAGTTTGAATGAAGCAACCAAGAAAGTTAATGGATTGATTTACGTGAAAACTATGTGGATTGTCTTCTATGGTGTAAATACTTTCATTTCAAGCATTTAGATTAGGTTTTGGTTTGTAAGTAAGGTGTGTCTGTAAAAAGTTTGTAAATTGCCTTCTTACTGTCCAGTTTTGGACAGGATTGTGTAAATGGCTACATAACTCCATTCCCCATTGTGGAACCACCATGAAACCATGGGGAATGAGAGTGCAGACCTTGTACTATAGTTCAATGCAATCAGGGCCCTTGGAAATGCAAGGAATCCATTTGAAGGCCCATTCCTAGGCGAGACTGGACAGTGCCTGGTTAGGAATGGTTGTTGGTGCAGAGGTTTGAGAGAGTAAGGTTGGTCAGAGAAGAAGACACCCTTTGGAGGAGTTGAAGAGCGGTGAGTGAAGCACCATTGGTGTGAAGGAGAAGCTTCCACCAATCCAGACAAGGTGGCTATAACACAAAACATGCACTGTGACCCTGACAGGCCATTAAACCCTCACAAAACCCTTCAAAACCCCATAATTCGCCCAAGGCACTGAACGGCCACTTGGAGGCCCAAAACTAGAGAAATCCTTGAGCCCTTGCCAAATTAATGGTAGTCCATTTTGGGAGTTTGGGTTGCTTGTGCATCGTTTGTGAGAGGGAGCCCTAAAGGACCGGGTAGGAGGCCTAATTGGTCAAAATCCTTGTAGCCCTATTTTGTAAGCAAAAACACAAAATAGTAAAATCGGTAAGGGGTTGGAATCTTGAAACCTCTTGGGGGCACATGTATGGGTGGAAAAACCATGAAAAAGACCTGACCTATCCTTTCAAAGACCTTGGAAGGTGTGGAACAAGCCTAGCCCTTATTAGCCATAGTAAGGGGTTTTGAGTCTCATGAGTAGGTGAGACCTTAGGAGCAGCATTGCAACTCATTGGTGGGTGGATTGGGCAAGGTCAGGGGATTCCTCAAAGCAAGGGAAGTTCTAGAGAACCTAGGGTGTGGAGAGAACACCAGGTGATCCCAGGGAAGGATCCAAGAGCATAGACTAGGCGTAATCTATCCCATACCCCAACCCATCACTCTCATTCTCTCTCTGATTGTAAAGATTTAGTCTCATAAAGTGTTTAGAAATTTGTTCAGCCAAAGAAAAATAACCTTAGGCATAATATGCATAAAGGATCCCTTCAGCAAATCAAATCTACCAAAAAACCCATGCAAATTGATAAAATTCTGCAGGAAGAGGAGGTCATTGAAAATGATCTTAAAGCTGACTTGGAAGAGGACCAAGAGCCTCTTCTATTTGATGGTGAGATATACTCTCCCTCGGGTCTACCTTCTGCAAATTAGTTTCTTAATCTATTGGATGGGAAGTCCAAATCGATTCATGTTATCTCCATTTTCAGCTCCTCTAGACTTGGGACCCTCTTTAGACCAGAAGGATAAAAAAATTCTTCAGGATCTTGTGGTTTAGGATGAAGATCTAGATACAATTTTAGATACTCCCCTAGCAGTCTTCTACTCTCAGGTCAAAGAAAAAAGGAAACTAGGCTTGCATCAGAATCAAGAGGGATGGGATAAACCGGACTTTGGTTCCTCTCCTCCCTAGAAGGGTCGCAAATCTTTGATTGAAGCCAGATCTTTAGATGGTGTTGCGGAGAACCAATCAAAACTTCAAGATCTTTGGAAAGTAGGGAAGGGAAATCCCCTTCCTGAACAACAATGAAAATCTTATCCTAGAATGTTAGGGGCCTCAATGCCCCTAACAAACAAAGGGTGATCAAAAGGAGGATTCTTTTGGTCAGTGCAGATATCATTCTCTTACAAGAAACAAAGCTAGATAGTATGCAAGCTGTTGTGTTTGGATGTGGAATTACCTCCCGGTTTCAAATGTCTTCACAAGTGACAATGGATTCGGAAGGGGCCTCAGGGGGCCTAATGATTCTATGGAAGCCTTCCCAAGTTAAAGTTGATGGTATTGCTTCAAATAGAAATCGGATCTTGGCTAAAGTTAGTCATCTTCAATCCAATTCAACTTTCTTTGTTATAAACATTTATGGCCCAGTTTCCCCCCTCAAAAATTGACTTTTATGGTCTTCCTTAGATGAAGTCTTGTCTTCATTAACTAAGGAACATCTCTTTATAGGAGGATATTTCAACGCTATCAGAAGATCTTCTGATAAAAGGGGAGGATTAATCCGGCTAGGCAGATCTCAATGGAACTTTAATGACTGGATAGATAGGAATGGTTTGATGGAAATTGACTCGGGTGATGTATTCACTTGGACAAATAGAAGGAAAGGCTTTAGCAATATAGCGGAAAAATAAATAAATTCTTTTGGCAGGGGGATTTGAGGTGTTTCCCTTTCTCCCCCTCTTATTTGGTCATTCCTTGTTCAGGATCAGATCACCATCCCATATTGCTCTCATTGTTTGCCAACAAGGCAACCTTCAAAGCCCCTTTCATATTTGAGAACATATGGATGAAGGATCAAAATTTTCTAACTTTGATAGAAAATTGGTGGAAGGAAGTTTCGGTGGAAGGCTCAAAACTCTTCTACTTTATTGCTAAGTTGAAAGTTGTAAAGCAGAAATTGCTTCAATGGAACTCTCAACACTTCAAAAATATCTTCTCAACAAAAAGTTCAATAGAAGCAAGAATGGCGACCCTAAACTCCAAGATCATTCTAGAAGGTATAGATCAAGAATCCTTCCAACAAGAAAAGATGCTCCTACAGGAATATGAGGATATATTATCTAAGGAAGAAATATTTTGGAAGCATAAATCTAGGGAGAATTGGCTTAGAATGGGAGACAAAAACACAAAGTTCTTCCACAATGTAACTAAGATTAGAAGAGACAAGAACTAGATCTTAAAATTGGAGGTCAAGGACAACCAAATCATAAAGGATCCTAAGGAGATCAAGCAGGAAATTACCACCTACTTCTCCAATCTCTTAAATAATCGAGAAGGTTCCCACTTGCTAGAGCAAAAAAAGATGTTGGAAGTGATCCCCAGGATCATCTCAGATGAGTAGAATCAAAATCTTAATGAGAGAATCAAGCTTGAAGAAGTATTTCAAGCTCTCAACCAACTGCCCTCAGGTAAAGCTCCTGGTTTGGATGGATTCCTAGCGGATTTTTTCAAGAAGTGTTGGCACATCTTAGGTCAGGATCTTGTGGAAGCACTGGAATGCTCAAGAAGATCAAGAAGGTTACTTAAGGAAGTAAATAACACTTTTATTGCCCTCATCCCCAAGAAGGAGAATGCATTAAATCTGGGAGATTTCAGACCTATCTCACTTTGCAATACTATCTATAAAATCCTTTCAAAAGTCATGATGAATAGAATGAAGCCCCTCATGGAATCAATTATTTCAAAAGAACAAACAGGGTTTGTAGCAGGTCGCTCAATTCTTGATGGAGCCATAATAGCACAAGAAGCAATCCATACTCTCCAAAGCACAAAAAGATCAGGTATAATGATTAAAGTAGACATTTCAAAAGCTTATGACAGTGTAGACCGGTGCTTCCTTTGCAAGGTAATGCAAGCTTTTGGTTTTGCAAAACATTGGATTGATTGGGTATTTGAATGCATCTCCACTCCGAAATTCTCAATCTTGGTAAATGGGAAACCAGAAGGTTTCTTTTCCTCGTCAAGGGGGGGACTCAGACAAGGAGATCCCATCTCTCCTTTCCTCTATATAATCCTGGGGGAGGTTTTGGGTAGGACAATCAAAAGAAGCCACATGAACAATCTTCTAGAGGGAATCAAAGTAACCAGAAATTTTGCAGTCACACATCAGCAGTTTGCAAATGATAATCTCCTCTTGGGAGCTGCAAAATTCAAAGAAGCATCCCATCTAAAACAGATCCTAGATGCCTTTGGGAAAGCTTCAGGACAAATTAGAAATAAGGATAAATCAAATGCCTATTTTTTTCCTATCTCTATACTCCTGAAGTCCAAAATAGTCACAATCTTGGACTATAGTGAAGGATCCCTCCCTTGCATCCACCTGGGCATCCCAATTGAACATGGCATGAGGAATGCTAAATCATGGGATCCTCTTAAAATTACAGTGGACCAGACCTCTAACTCTTGGAAAGAGAAATGGCTTTCTTGAGCGGGTACATTAGTGATGATTCAAGCAGTGATATTGGCTCTGCCCATTTATCTTTTATTTATCCTATCTCTCACAGTTAGTGCCAATGCCTTCCTAATTAAGAAAATGAGGAATTTTTTTTGGCAAAATACAGAGGAGAAACATAGAATAGCTCTAATTGCATGAGAAAAAATAATCAAGCCTAAGGTTCTAGGGGGTTTAGGCATTAAGGACCTCAAACTGCAAAATAAAGCCTTAGGGACCAAACTAGTATGGAAGTTCATAAAGAATCCCAACTCCACATGGCCTAGAATGTTAGCAACCAAATACTTACCTGACCAAGAACCTCTCAATCTTCTAAGAGCAAATACATTCCCCAAGGGATCAAGAACTTGGAATTTCATAATTTCTTATAGAACTCTGATTTCAGAATAGCTCACATGGGACATCCGAGATGGATTATCAAGCCTCTTTTGGGAGGATTCTTAGGGAGGCTTTCCATCTATTGCAAGTTCTCTTAACATTCTTGTAACAGATAACTGGCTTAAATGTCACTGGGGTGTCAGAGTTAGAGATTATCTGATTGAAGATGGATCACCCAACTCTCAAAGTTGGAAGTGGAAATCATTGTATGGAGCTCCAACCCCAAGGAATGAACTAGATCAACTTGAAGAGCTCCTAAAAGCAAGAAATGTAAACCCAAGAAGAGGGAATGACTCTCTAATATGGGCATCTTCTAAAATAGGGTACTACAATCCTAAAGATGGTTATAGAGTGCTAGCCAGTAATACTGCTCAAGAGCAACTGGATTTTCTAAAAAAGTTATTTTGGAGCTCTAAAGTCATTCCTAAGGCAGGGATCTTGCATGGCTAGCCTATCAGAGGAAGATTTTAATAGCAGAAAAATTCATAAAGATGGGGTATGCAGGACTCTCTAGGTGCATCATGTGCAAAGCTCAATCAGAATCAATGGACCATCTACTTCTCAACTGTCCCTTTGCCTCCAAATGTTGGCGTCGTCTATGTGCTAAACTTGGGCTGATCACAGCCTTACCAAATGACATTAAATCGCTATTTCAAAGCTGGCCCATCCCAAGCAAAGAGTCCACCCTAAGCTCAATTATGGAAGTGTCCCCTTCATGTTTAGTTTGGGAAATCTGGAAGGAGAGGAATAGAAGACTATTTGATGACAAATGCAAAAGATTAGAAACAATTTTAAACTCAACTGAATCAGTGATACTGGACTCAGTAAACTACAAGATAGTTTTCTCCCTGGAACCACCTAAAGCCTTTTCATCATGGGATGAAAGCATTAGGAAAAATTGGCATGGAATCAGGATCCCTCCTTCCTTTAGGAAAAAAGACAACATGAGAAAAGTGGTAACCTGGTCTCCTCCAAATCCCGGTTGGATCAAACTAAATTTTGATGGTACTTCTAGAGGTAATCCGGGTCCTTCAGGCATAGGATATGTAATTAGAAGTCACACAGATGCAATCCTTGGGAAAATGGCAAAGCCAATCCCCCCAGACACAAACAACATAGCAGAATGCAAAGCATTGCAATTTGGATTGTTAGAGTGCATAAAGCATGGTCTAAATAACATTCTAGTGGAGGGCGACTCAGAGATAGCAATAAATGCAATTAAGAGGAAAAAAACTCCGAACTGGAGATTGCAAGGAATCCTAGACAACATAATTGCAAGCCTTGACGGAATAGAAAGCTATGAAGCAAAGCACATCTACAGAGAAGCAAACTCAGAGGCAGATGCTCTCTTGAAAATAGCTGCTCAAGGAACCTACCTCTACAGGTGGGATCAGGGAAATTGGCCAATTGTCTCATCAGACCATCTCATTTGACTGGTAAGGGCCCCAAGGGATATCAAGCTCAGATGAAAGAGCCACCTTCAGAAATATGTGAAAGCTAGTTAAAGCTTTGATCAATAGGGCAAACTTTAAATTTAGCCTTAGCGGCTAAATGAAATGGCTATCCCAGTTCAAATTTTAATTTTATTTATTTATGGCGGAGTGGGCCCATACTTAGTGATGTCACCTAAACTGTGGTTATGAGCTAAGTCCCTCGAATTAACTGTTGAGACCTAGCTAGCAAACTGTCAAATCCATTTATGGTTTGCGTGGCCCGAACGAGAATTTTGGCATGTCGAGGACAAACATCCCTCGCCACCTTAGCTGGAAAATTTAATGCAAATCTATCCCTCATCAATTAGTGTGAAAAAGCATGCTAGCCTATTTCTTCGCATTGCCTTCTGCAAGTTGATTTCATTCCTTGTCAATTAATTCCATAGCTCTGGTTTTTAACTCCTCTGCAAATAGCTGCATTTCCAATCATGTCGACAAAGCCCCCATTCGGATTCATAATGAGTATTTACCCTAGGCCCATCTCCTGTTTTGGAGTAGACACTCCAATTTCTCTTTCGGCGTCTATGCGCCAAGTCTCATTCCGAAAAATAATAGACCTGAGGCTCAAGCGCCTTCTTCTCTTCTCAGATTTCCCTCATTTTGGCAATCAAGATGATCTTGGGTAGTGGGCATCTGAACAGAGACGAGTATCCACGGGACAATACTAGCATCTCCTCCAGGTTTGTTGCATCTTTGCTGGATTTAAAACTGGCTAAGTAGGTCGTTTGGACCCTCATGAAGAAGATTTTCCCAGAGGAGGTCACCCAAGAGCTCCAAGAAATTCTAAATAAAGCAATTCATGATTTTGCGGCTCCTTGGCCAGGTGACAAAATCCTATTCAATGCTCATGGCGAATTAATTAACTACTATCCTTTCCTACTCGACCTGAAAGTGAAGGACTTGGATAGGCACTGAGTATTTGTGGGAGTTGGCCTTGGGTACCTTAAATGGCAGTTTCTTGGAGAAAATCCAGAAGACCAGGGCAGAGAGGACGACCTAATTCAATTTGCCAAACTTAACGGCATATTGCCCATGAAAGCAGAAGAAGATAACCCTCAAGCGGAGCAGGCAGGTAGGGGTGGCGCTAGCAGGGGTCGTTGCGGGTCTAGGTGTGGTCGTGGCAGGGGCCGCCCTCCGTGCAAAGACCGTGGGAGTGCAAACCTGCAATGATGCCAACAAGGAAATTGCAAGCTAGGTTTCTTTGAGTTTTCTATAAGTTTTTGTTTGAGACTTGAGCTATAAATTTTGGCTTATCAAGCATATTTTTTGGTTTTTAGGGCAGTAAAGCATCTGCCATTCAGACTTGTACTCTTTCAAGTTAAAGTTTTAAGACTTCATGCTAATCTTGGAAGGACATCTATGTCTTCCATAATTTGTATAAATCTTGTTAAAAATCTACTACCTACTAGCTATGTAAGCTCTGCTAATTTTTACATAATCAATATAATGTTGGCTCTGCCTTTACCGATCAAAAATAATAATAATTGAAGGGCTCCCGATATCCATCAGTTATTTTATTTTTTTTAGTTGTTTGTGAGTTCCTTTTTTGGTGGTGACCGTCAATTTAAAAAGTTACCATTTTTTTGGTTTGTTTTCTCCTTTTTTAGGAGATTTTTTTGGTTTTTTTGTTAGCAGAGATTCTAAGACAGCAGGAACTATTTTCTTTGATTGTGTAGAAGCTATGGACTTTTGGTTTTAATATAAAATAAATCTCAACTTTGGTTACCTTTGTTTCCATCATAGATTTCCTTTGTGTGCTTGGAAGTTGATGATTATGGATTTTGATTTATATTTTTTGTTTTGATTAAAATATTTAGTTGTTTTTGAAATCTCTGGTAGTAGGGTGTGTTATGAGGTTTTTACGTAGGAGCTAACTAGCATTTTGGGAGACCTACTTGCAAAGGACAAAGGTCTAATCTACATCAATTTTTGGTATCAGACTAGTTAATAATGGCCCAAAGGGGATCCCATGTGAATTAGAGAGGAAGGAATAAGTAAACATTAGCCTTCGTAGGAATGTTTCTAATGCCTTGGACCCTATGGAGATGCTCAAGTTCTAAGATAAAAGGTTGAAATTTCTAATTGTAAAGGTGTGCTCAACCCAATGCATTTCTAGATTGGGTTCAAGGAGAAGTACTTTGAGAGGATATTAACAAGGATGATCCGAAAAGAGTGAATATTACTATATCCAAGTTGAAAGTTGCATGCAACCCTACGGTGGGAGAATGTGCATATTTTGAGAAGAAAAAAAAAGGAAAAGATATGATTAGGCTTTTGCCTAAGATGCTAAAATATTTGAGAGATCAATTTTTTCCCTATGATTACCAAAAAAATTGTTTAAAGAATTTCAAATTTTGAAATAAAAAGATCAGTCAATACAAAAGCTTATATTGAACAACTCTCGTGATTTCAAATTTGAACGAATATACAAGAAAGTGAAGACCAAGTATTATCTAGGTATGTCAATGGACTAAAGTTCCAACTCGAAGATGAGCAAGAGCATGGAAGAACATTTGGCACACCTTTGAAATATTTTTGATACACTTATATGGAAGAGATTGTTTATAAATCTAGAAAAAAGGTGAGTTTTGTAGGGACAAGTTGGGTTTCCTTGGAAATGTGATTTCAATAGGAGTAAGCATGGATCCTTAAAAGGTTAAGTTTTTACTTCAATGGCCTATCCCTTATAGTATTACATAAATAAGGAGTTTTCATGGGTTAGTAAACTTCAATAAGAGGTTTATTAGAAATTTGTGTGGAATATGTGCTCCCTTGAATGATTGTACTTTAAAGGAAGTATTTTTCTTGGACTCAAGTTGTTGAAAGAAGTTTTGAACAACTTAAAAAAAGGTGACTAAATCCCCTATACTTGCTTTACTAGACTTTGAGAAAAAAATTACCTTTGAGTGTGATGCTTCTGTAGTAGCCATTGGGGGTTTGTTGAGTCAAGAGGATAAAACAATTGCCTACTTTAGTAAGAAACTAAATGATGCCAAGAAGAGATATGGTACTTATAATAAAGAATTGTATGTTGTTGTCCAAACATTGAAATGCCAAAGATACTACTTGTACATAGAAAATTCATTTCGTTAATAGATAATCAATCATTGAAATATATCAACTCTCAAGCCAAATTATCTCATCAACATTCCAAATAGGTCTTCTTTTTGCAAGATTATACATTTGTTGTTCAAAATTTGAGTGGCAAAACTAATATAGTGGTTGATGCTTTAAGTAGAAGATACCACCTACTTGTCCCAATGCCTAGCGATATTTTTGGGTTTGAGGAAATAAAAGGTGATATGTCACATATCCATTATTCAACAAAGTTAATACTGCCCTCAATAGTCCTATTGATGCAAGGAGTAAATTGTTTGAAAACTTCTTAATGGGAAATGGATTTTTATTAGAGGACTCCAACTCTATATCCCCCTTAAGTCTAAGAGGAAAAACTTGATTTGAGAAATGCATTCAAATGGCTTGTGTGGACACTTCAAAAGGGACAAAACTTACTTCGTAATGAAAAACTTTTTTGGCCTCGACTAAGGAAGGAAATGAATAAGTTTGTTTTTACATGTAGAGCATGTCAAGTTTTCAAAGGTGGGCATCAAAATATAGGTTTATACAAACCCTTGCCTATTCCTAAGGGACCATGAATTGATATCTCCATTGATTTTGTGTTAGATATCTTGTACTAAGCAATAAAATTATTCCATTTTGTTGTTGTGGACCCGTTCTCAAAGATGGCTAACTTCATTCCATGCAAAAAGATTACATATGCTGAACTTTTTTTAAGAAATTGTTCACTATATGGATTGCCCAAAAATATTACTAGTGATTGAAATAAAAAGTTTTTGAGTCACTTTTGGATGACATTGTGGAAAAAGCTTAATAGAAAAATACAAGACAATTCAGCCTATCCCCTCAAACGAATAGACAAACTAAGGTGGTAAACAAGAGTGCTTTGATTCCTAGTTGGTGAAAATCCAAGGTAATGGGATTTGATTTTAGCATAGGTTGAGTTTGCTTTTAACTCAAGCATCGTCAACTAGTAAGTCTTATTTCCAAGTTATTTTGAGAAACAACCCTAAGAGAGTTGTTGATCTTATTGATCTTTCGAATGAAAAATAGATTAATCAAGATCCAAAGCACTTTGCAAGTCGTATAAAAGAAATACAATAACCAATGAAACACAAGCTACAAGTGACCAATGAACAATATAAAGGGATGTTTTACATCAAAAAAAGAAAGTATATGAAGAAGGTGAACAAATCATCATGTATTTACATAAAGAAAGATTTCATTAAGGCGCTTATAACAAAGTAAAACCTAGAAACGTGGGACCATTCAAAATAGTAAAGATTAATAATTAATTTAGTTTATTTTCTATCTTTATTAACTGAAAACTCTTAGACATAAAGATGGAAAAAAAAAAAAAAAGATAGAAAATAAAGTGAAGATTAATAATTAGCTGATATGTGTGAATGCAGATGTGTCTGAAGAGAAGTACAGTGCTATTTATTTTGGTTCTGCGTGTTTATCTAAATCTAGTTTCAGTTCAAGGGGCAGTCAAATTGAGATATAGTGTAACAATTTCAAATTTACAAGATTCAATTTAGTTAGGCACTTACTTTAGGAATTCCCTTATTGTATTTGCTGTCAATCTCGTCAATCCCGAATGAGATGGAAGATGAATCTGCGGCCATGTTGATTCTCTGTCTGGCAGAATTTTCACTAGGTAGGCCAAGTCCAGGTCCCTGAGAGTTTGGCACTGGTCCATTGGCCAAGGTATCAGAACCCAAAGACAGGCCGAATTCATCAGTGGGTATGAAGTTCATTGCGTTTGTTGCTTTCTGTTGTGAATAAAACCATAAGTTTTCAAACTCCTGGGACGAATCCCCAATTGTGCTCTTCCCAGCAACATCAGCAGCAGCAGCGGAAGGAAGAGTAACTGAATTTGGAGTTGGTATTAATGAATTGCCTTGAATAGAAGAACCCCCGTGTAAATTGAAATGTTGTGATGAACCATCGCCTGCTGCATTAGAAAGGTTGTATTCTGTACCTAGAAATGGGTAAGATGCAGAATGGTGAAAAGTGGGACTGAATCGTCTTTCCGTCAGTCCAGATACTGGTGAGGAAGACTGTGACCCTGCCCCCACCCCTGAACCTTGCCTCTGAAGAAATCCGCTTCTCTGCATTGGTAAAACCCCTGTCGTGTTGGGTTCTGAAGTAAACAAATTAGATGTCGATTGGGTATTCCTTTCATATGACATTCCCAGAAAATCTTGGTTCCTCCCATGAGACAAGTATGACATATCGTTCAGGGGAGTTGCAAAGGCTGTGGATCTACCTAAAGAGGGCCAGTCGTCTTGTTTTGCTGCAAAACTAGTGGCGTTTGGAATTTGTGCATATGGAATGGTGGAACTTCCCTGGCTCCAGGCTAGGGGAGATTGATGGTAGATACTGCCCTGCTGCTGTGATTGTGTTCCTGAAAAGTGGGATGGAAGTGAAGATGTCCTCTGGTTGAAATTAGAAATAGGAATCCCACTGCTTTGGCTGCAGTACATGGCATTGTTTGAACAACAAACAGATCCTTGTGTGTTAGAAATTGACAAATTTAACCTTTCCATGTAAAAATTTACCAACATCATCAACGAATACTCTAATAGTTATCTCTATAACAACACAAAGTATGGAAGGTGTTTTTAAGGCATCCAAAGTCCATAAATATTGAAAAAAAAATTAACAAAACTGGATTTTTATAAAATTGACGAAGGAATACAAAAACATAATGGAATTGAAGAAGATACATAAATCTTAGATTATTTCATTATTTTTATTTTCTATTGCATTCTTAAATACATTGGTGTATACATAGACTTGGGAATATAACTGAATTTTACAAGTACCCATAAACAAATAACTAATTATATTAACTAATGTTCATTATCTTTCATTCTTCTCCATAATGAACATTGAGGAAAAAAAAATAGTCATTATTCTATCCTCGCTCTCCATAATGAACATTTTGAAGAAAAATTGGAAAATATGTGTCTCAAAATCTGGGAGAATATTGTCATTTATCTTGATAAGGTGGACAAGGGCAAGTAGGTTAGTGATGACAATGGCCCTTCTACTCAGACCCGAGGGAACCTTAAAAAGTCCAAGGAGCAGTCCAAGCACGAGTTGCAAGATTTGAAGAACATGCCTCATAATTTGGACCAAATGGAAGCGAAGATGTCAAAGCTTTGAAGAATCTTTGTTAAGTTTATATTTTTCTTTGTTTTAGGCCTATTGTGTTATAGGTCTATTTTTTTTGTTTTTGTTGTTGTTGAGTTGTGGGTTGGTTGTGTGTTTCTTGTTGATAGCTCTTTGTACTTAGGGTTTCAAGGTCCCTTCAAAACTTGATTCTCTTAATCAAAAACTCTATCTTTACTAGGGTCTCTCCTTAGCCATCTCCCAAAAATAGTGAATCTGCATTATCCAATCATCAATGTAGTCACTCTACAATCAAAGATGTGATCAAGCTATAGGTAACCATGATGAGACACTCTACTAGTGCTCACTCCAATCAAAGATGATCAATCTACAATTGACCATAGTGAGTCACTTTGTTGGTTCTCACTCCAATCATGACCATGCATGGTCATCTCATCTCTATTGCAATGCCTAAAAATCTACAATCTACAATCTCAAAATATTCATCAAACTAGATATAATAATCATGGAACTTATCTTATAGTCCAACAACAAATCTGCAATTTTTAGGACCAAACAATGTCCAAAGCTATCACCAACAACTTATACAAAATCTATAATAAACCAACAATGTCATAGAACCAAAAAATCTACAACAAAGTTTGAAGCATATATATCACTCATCTTTGTGAAATTTCCACTTGAATCAGTTATACAATGTATGTTAAATTAAACATCCCCTTTGCAATAACAGCCATATCAATGTCATCAAAACAAATCATCAAAATTCAAATCAAAGACATCTCGAACATAGAGGGGATCCATCACAGTGTGAAGAAAATAAATCTTATCATCAACAATAGTAGAGCCAACAACATTGTTATCGCCAACGATATTACCAACATCCTTGTCATCACTAACAATATTACCAACATTGTTGTCACCAACAAGAGTTTCAACAAAACTCAACATAACCTTGTTTGGAGAATCAAAGTCAATCTCTATCAAAGATGTCACACCTATAGTATCTAAGAACCATCTGATGTCTCTATTAGGATTGATACAAACAAAGAATTAGTAACACGTAACATAAGTTTTTGCACTTTCTTTGGAAAACAATGAAAAAAATCATGCATGTACATTAACCACATAATAAAGAGGGGTGGATATCAAAACATGAAATTGGTGTATGGACATGACAATCACAAAATGAATACAATTTTGGTTTAACCAATTCGACACTTATAGAGGAAGATTCAACTTGGCATGCACTCATAAGCCCTCCAAATATGATGCAGGTTTTTCTCAAAACCTACAAATAAACAACTCTGCTCTATATAACAGAGGAAATAAGCATAATAGGATAAGAATTAACAAAGATATTGGGTTGCATTACCCTTCAATACACATTTGTGTATTCATTATTGTTGAATCTGAAAATTACATCCATCCAAAAGAAGACTCCTACATTACTAGCCATCCCATTTTATTTGGTAACCAAAAACCTAAACTCCCACCTACATAAACTACAAGGCAATCTCAATTAAAATTGATTAAAATAAAAAATTAACTCTTGATTTCCCTCCTGCATGGACTTCCATGCAAACAGCAAATTATAAATTGAAAATCAAATCCTAATTTAACTCCTACGAAGACTTTTGGGAACAACAGTCAAGAAATAGTTGCATCATTCTCCCCATCTTTTAGAATTTTGAATACCTAGTTCAAAGCCCATTTTACATGAACACTCATCAACAATCAAAACTCTAAGAATCTTAACAACCTAACTATTGCATAATTGTATTTTTGGCGATGAAGCATTGTCTTTTGTCTCAACATGCTACTGCAAACATCCAAAAAAAACAGTTTGGAATAGATGATAGAACCATCATTTTGACTTGAAAAACCAAGCCATAGTGTTCCCTTCCCCACCAAATTAAATATCTCTGCAAATCATCACATTTTTTCTTTTTCACTTCCAACCACTTGTTGGAATAGAGATCATCTTCCTTTGCCAATTAAGCCATCTTACTCTTTTCACTCATTGGAATAGAGGAAGATTCAACTTGGCATGCACTCATAAGCCCTCCAAATATGATGCAGGTTTTTCTCAAAACCTACAAATAAACAACTCTGCTCTATATAACAAAGGAAATAAGAATAATAGGATAAGAATTAACAAAGATATTGGGTTGCATTACCCTTCAATACACATTTGTGTATTCATTATTGTTGAATCTGAAAATTACATCCATCCAAAAGACTACTCCTACATTACTAGCCATCCCATTTTATTCGGTAACCAAAAACCTAAACTCCCATGTACATAAACTACAAGGAAATCTCAATTAAAATTGATTAAAATAAAAAATTAACTCTTGATTTCCCTCTTGCATGGACTTCCATACAAACAGCAAATTATAAATTGAAAATCAAATCCTAATTTAACTCCTACGAAGACTTTTGGGAACAATAATCAAGAAATAGTTGCATCATTCTCCCCATCTTTTAGAATTTTGAATACCTAGTTCAAAGCCCATTTTACATGAACACTCATCAACAATCAAAACTCTAAGAATCTTAACAACCTAACTATTGCATAATTGTATTTTTGACGATGAAGCATTGTCTTTTGTCTCAACATGCTACTGCAAACATCCAAAAAAAATAGTTTGGAATAGATGATAGAACCATCATTTTGACTTGAAAAACCAAGCCATAGTGTTCCCTTCCCCACCAAATTAAATATCTCTGCAAATCATCACATTTTTTCTTTTTCACTTCCAACCACTTGTTGGAATAGAGATCATCTTCCTTTGCCAATTAAGTCATCTTCCTCTTTTCCTATCTCCTTGAAGGCTTAGGAATTCTCCTCCATTAAAAATCATCATTTCTTGTCACACCGTTTGTATCACCTGTACATAAATCATCAAAGACAGAAATAGAGTTAAGGGAATAAAAATTTCCCACAAGTGCCTTCACCTCCACATTATGCCCTTTAGGCATGCTTTCAAGTTCTTCTATCATGAGGTCTTTGTTTTCTTGGTTTTGCATGATGTTCTTCACAAATCTCTTTTTATTTTATGTCCTCCTTTGCTGCAAAACAAATGCCTATGCTTTTATTTCCTTCATCCATCACCCTTGTTCTTTCTTTAATAAAATGATCTCCTTCTCCTTTTTCACTAATGAGATTCTCTAGAGAATTCTCTAGCTACTTCTAGCAAGTTGTTCTCTCTAAAAGAAATAAATCTTCATCACATATGAGGCTCCCAAAGATCTCCATCTTTGTTGCAACTTCCTCTCCAACGTAGACTGCTTCCACTACTACAATAATTTGGGCCTCCTCTTGTGATAATCTACATTCCTTCTCGTTGCAATCTCTCAACTCCCCTCTTTCTATATTGAAATCTTCAATACCTTCCCCTTCGTCAAGGTAACACAACTCAATAGATTCATTAAAGTCAACTATCTAGATTCATCTTTATCACATCCTTGTAATACAATGGAAATTAATGTAATAGAACAAAGAATAGTAAAAACAATAGACTCCATACCATTGGAACCACCATTTTGTGTCCTTTATTCAGAAATAGAAGAATTACGTTTCTCTAGCCTAATTCCTAAATCTCCGACCATCCTCTTTATTCAAACACGACTCCCAAATTTCCTCCTACACAGACTACAAAGCAACAATACTTAAACTTAGAAATTGTCTCCTAGTTTACTTCCTACATAGCCTACAATGCAATAGTTGTTCAACAAAGTAATCAACACCTAATTTATCTCCAATGAAGACTACAAGTGACAATATTTTTATTATAAAATCAACTAACAATTATTCTAATTCTTAGGAGCCCATTTGCATCATTCTCCCCTTCTTTTAACATTTTGAACCTCTTGGTTCAAAGCCCAGTTACATGAATACACCTAAACAATTAAAACACTAAAAATCTCAACAACCTAACTATGACATTTTTTATTGTGATGGTTGGATTTGCATTTTATCCTAAGATGCTACTACAATAAACATCCTAGAAGATTTTGGAATAGATGATAGAATTAAAATTCTAACTTGAAAAACTAAGCCACGACATTCCCTTCCACCAAACTAAATATCTCTTCAAATCATCACATTTTTTCTTTTTCCACTTCCAACCACTTGTTGGAATTGAGATCCCCTCCTCCTTTGCGAATTAGTCTTCTTCATTTTTTTCCCAACTCCTTGAAGACTTAGGAATTCTCCTCCATTGAAAATCAACATTGCTTTTTACTCCATTTGTATCATTTAAGACAAAAATAAAGTTAAGGAAATAAAAAAATCTCACAAGTGTCTTCACCTCCACATTATGCCCTTTAGGCATGCTTTCAAGTTCTTCTATCATGAGGTCTTTGTTTCTTGGCTTGGCATGATGTTCTTGACAGGTCTCTTTTTCTTTTTTGTTCTCTTTTGCTACAAAATTAATGCTTGAGTTTTTATTCCCTTCCTCAATCACCCTTGTTCTTTCTTTAAGAAAATGATCTCCTATTCCTCTTTCACTAATGAGATTCTCTAGGTGCTACAAGTTGTGCTCTCTAAAAGAAATAAATCTTCATCACATATGGGGCTCCCAAAGATCTCTATCTTTGTTGTAGCTTCCTCTCCAATGTAGATTGCTTCCACTGCTACAACAATTAGGACATCCTCTTGTGATAGGTTGCATTCCTTCTCATTACAGTCTCTCAATTCCTATTTTTATGCATTGTAATCTTCAATGCCTTCCTCTTATTCAAGGTAACACAACTCAACAACTAAGCCATCAAACTCAACTATCTCATCATCTTCATCCCATTCAACCTTTTTTGCTCTATGTGACTCTTGGAAAATCTCATTCAAAGGTCTTTTATCCATTAATTTTTTTGCCAACTATTAAATGGATTCTACGTTTCCGTGTTCTAACAGTTTCACTCCTTGTCTGATCCTTGACTTGGTGACTTTCATTTCTAAGAATAACTCTTGCCCACAAAGTGAATATTTATTTTCACCTTCTCACAACTCTTCAATGTCTTTGATGTATATTTCTTTCTCTTTCACTTCTTATTATTGCATGCCCCATAATCTTCCAACATACACCATAACTCTTCCAAATCAAGTTGTAATTGTTGCAATTCCTTTTATTGGTCTTTGGTTTACTATTGTCTCTGCCTTTGTCTTACTCTTTCTTCCAACCTGATTATTTTTTTTTTCAAATCATAATATAACTCCATAATCGTATTTTTAGCCCCAAAACAAAGATACAACTCTCATCTCCTCTTTTGTTTGGAATGAATATATTATTAAAAATGTATCAAAATCCTATTTCTATCCTTCACCTCTTTGAATAAATTATCACAAATTTGATAAGCACGTTTGTAAATTAATGATCTACGAACCCATACTAAATGAACTCAACTCAAGCAACTACACTTGACAACATAGATATTAACAAACTTGAACAGCATTCCCCTCATTAGCATGGTACAATCAAATAAGAAGATATCAAAAATGAAAAGTTAAGCCCCAAAGAACTCAAACCTTCAACAATTTTTTTTATTAAACAAATTTTACTTCTCGTCATTAACACCTATGAAACAACCACAACTTTGGCAGTGTCACCAATTATTTTTTAGCTCGTGTTTTTTTTCTCGCAAAGTCTCCATCCTAACAGTCTCCATCCCAACATCGTTTAATGCTCTGATACCAAACCGATGCAGATTTTTCTCAAAACCTACAAATAAACAACCTTTGCTCTATATAACAGAGGAAATAAGCATAATAGGACATGAATTAACAAAGATATTGGGTTGCATTAAAATACAAATTTTGATGAGTTTCGAATACTTTGAAATGTAAGACCCAATAGAACCCTTATATCCAAGATGTTTAGTTTTTGAGATTCCCAAACTCTCACGAATAGGTTTTTCATTCACTTGCTATGTGGAACTGCTAGAAGAAGCATGATGTTCAATATTTTTCTTCTATGCTAAGGAATTTGGTGTCTGCTTCTATAAACTATCTATTTCCTGTTGTAGCAAAATATACTAAACACAAAACTATATAAAAATAAGCTTAAATAAGCTCCAACACTCTATTCTTTGGTTTGTTTCTTTGCGTTGTCAATTTTAACATGTAAAGACAAAATTCAATCTTCAAATATAATATATCTCATTATATAAACTTAATCAATAATACCAAAAAAAACTTCTTACAAACACTTATTTCTCTTTATCACACACACACAACAATCCTAATAATAACAACTAACATCTTATAGGTATCTTTCTCGCATTACAAAAATGTGAATCAAATTCCTTAACTTACTTCCTCCTTGTTACAGATCCTTACAAACTTCTAAATTATACTTCATCTCTTACGGATTCAATTACAGATACAAATTTCCAGTATCATATTAAAAAAAATAAACTACAGCAAAGAAAATATCGTCTCATATATTTATGCCCATGCTTATCAAAAAATTTCTAAAGCAATTGGTCTTCCAAAAGACACATCCCTGTCAGGAATATAAAAACAATAATAGAATTGAAAAAGCTAGATAATGCACAATAGAAGATACATAAAATTATTCCATTGTTTTTATTTTCCATTGCATTCTTACATTGAAATAATAATACCGCCTAATTTCATTGTTTTTGGTTTTCATTGCAATCTTTCATCAAGTCCGTTTAATTGAAAAGTTGTAGTTTCATATGTCAAAATAATCTACAGGATACTTACAAGATAGATGTCAAGCTTCCGCCTTGCTGTATGTTGTTATGCATATTGTTATAAAGGAGATCCTGTGCTTGCTGTAACTGTTCTCGTTCTCTTTCTGCACATTCATAACCCAGTGAAATTAATGCAGTTAAATTATTCATCAGATTCTGCGAAAACTTACTGGTGATTTGTAATGAAAGATAGATTACCTTGGCGATGGCGGTTCATGTGTCCACCAAGTGCCTGTGATTTCGTAAATTTCATTTCGCAAAACCTACATTCATACGGCCTATTGTTCGCATCTTCCTCGATTGATTCGACCCTGCGCTTTTTGTTTTCTGCATAATCCGCACTATAAACATTACTTTCTAATCTGCATTCACATAACTAATTCCTAATTATGCAAAATTACAAGCAGGGAGAATTTTCCTCCCAGGATTTAAATGTTAATAAAATCATTCCAAGGAAAAGTGTTGACCCGCTTGTTGAAGAGATAAGGTCGCAACAGCCTTCATAGAAATTTGAACTCGGGAAAAATTAAAACACAGGCCAGAGAAATGTATTTGCCTCTTTGAAATAATTTATTAATATCCCCTGATTCGCTAGGATTTTATGCTTAAATTTAAATTGAAAAGCAGAGCCACGGAAAAGCTGAACAGTGTGCAACAACGTATGAGATGCAAAACGTTTGAATGTACAGCAAAATTCCAAATATTGCATAGCCATCTTAAATAAATCAGATTTTGAGGTCGCAAAATTTTATGTACGAAAAACTGTCAAAAGAAATTTTGTGAAAATATGTAAATCAATTCGTTGTCGGCGGATCCGTATTGACCACATGTTCAGCTAGGCTTAAAATATAGAAATTTAAAAGTAAATGGATGTCTTTTCAGCGAATTTCAATCTCAGAGATTTAGCGACCAGGTTTTCAACAAAGTTTGGAATATCAATTCTATGATCAAACAAATCTTCATTTAATTGAAAATAAAAAATACTCAGAACGTTTTTCATTTTCTTTCTTAAATTATAAAATTCTTAGAATAGCAGATAAATTTTCATTTGCAATGCTTGCGGGAAACAAAATTTCATTATTTTTATTAGCGAATTTAACTCTTATACTGACGAGATATTCAGGCAAGTTCAAAAATAGCAATACTCTAGAGGATTTTTTATTTTCTTTGTAAAATTATAGAATTCTTACATTAAAAATGTAAACTTTCTGACAAAATAATAGAATTCTTATCACGAAAATGTAAACGAACTCCTTCAAACAAACGAGGGTTTCAGCTAAGATTCGGAACAGAAAACAATTCATTTCTAGATAAAATTATCAGCTAATTTCCATGGTGAGTAAATTTAGCGAGCTAAATTAAAAGAAATTTCCTGACAAAACAAAAACCCGATTTAACAAGATTGAACTGACAAGATAGAAGGAGATGAAACCTAATTTTTCGCTGTCTGCAGTGCTACTGTTGGACGCATCAATTTGAGATTGAGACATATTCCATGCTGACTCAGGACCAGGAGCCTGAAGGTCATTTGTTAAAGGCAATGTTGTCCTTAACGGCCTATTATTGTGCTCTTGCCTTTGCCTCAACATGCGGTCATGCCCTTGCTCATCCTCATCCTTGCCCTCATTAATAGTATAATTTTCACACTCTTTCTTTGTAGTCCCTCCCTTCAGTGCTCTGTTAGGGAAAGAGTCAATTGGATCCGGCGGCTCTTCGTAATAATCTGGTCGCCATTGTTTCATTTCGACTACGGCGGCAGCAGGAGCACCACTTCGTTCCGGAGAATGATTCAGATCCAGACAAGATTCCTCCGTTCTCCTGGTAACAAAATCAATTCGTGCTATTGCTCACTTCATCTTCAAATTCAAAAAACACACAAATCATAAAGAAAACTTACATGATGTTCAATGCGTCCTAACTGCACGCCATTCATCTGCAGTAATACGATTAGAATTTGTCACATTACAAGAATTTGTCACTGGTTTATTTGGTTGCTCCATCTCCATAAAATTGAAATGTGAAAGAAAATTCTACGTTTCAAATCACAAATTTGTGGAAAAATTGATCGCTTTCATTAAAAAAAATGAAAATTCGTTCTTTCAAATTCCTATATTTTTCATTGCAGAGCAGAAAAGAGAAAAGTCTCCCTTAAACAATTGCAACAAACAAGTAGGATTAATTCGTGGCTTTACCACAGTTTGGAAGCTGCTTGTAAGAAAGTGTTGAATTTGTGTTTGCAGAAAAGCTTGAGATGTCTAAGTCTGAAGGAAGAGGATCTGGAGATCCTTTTTCTTTGGTCAGAATGCATGTCTCGGCATTGATTGCTGCAGCTAACTGGGTGTTGAACACTAATTTTCCCTTATTGCAATATAGTTGCATTATGTACATGTCCAAAAGAGATCTCCCAGTTCCGTTACTTTTTACACTTCAAATTCAAAATATGCGCCAAGAACTTGCATGTTTAAACCAAAATGCATGCCAGATTTTTCTTGCTTTTTTATCTTGCAAATGTCATATTTCTAACACATCTGAATCTTTCCATATCCAGAAAAAAGATAAGTATAAGCTGTAATACATGCTATTTAGTAATACAGGGTGGGAAACTTCTACGCAGCATACAGGACGTATTTTTCACTGTGTTAATTAATTAATTAATTAAAAATTAAAAAACTATTATATTCTAATTTTTATTAATTAATTAATATGATAAAAAATGCATTCTGTATGCTGTATAGACAAAAATTATTATTATTGTTTATCTATATAAATTGATAATATTGTTGGCCTATAATGAACCATGTATCTATGGTGGATAAAAAATTCAATAGACCAATTCTCCCCTTAGGGCAATTGTTGACAGCACTAACTCTTCCACTTACAAATTTGTTGCCTATTTAGAGAAGTTAATTGCTCTTATTTTTTTAGGAATCCCTTTTTTTCTTCAACAATTTTGTGCATTTTGTTTGATGATGGTAACATTTTTGTTAATTTTCATGTAGTGTTATTTTTTACCAAAATTTCTTGAAAGATTCTTTGTTTCTTTTGTTGAGCTTTGTTTTAAATCCATGTTCTTCACCTTTCATGATGTAGTCTACAGTTAATCTAATGAAGTTGTCATGGGATCCCTATTTTTTCCATCTATTGCTTACTTTTAGATGGAGTATTTTGAAGAGTTGTCACTTAACTCGTTTCTTCTTAAATTGAGTTGATGGAAGTGCTATGTGGATGATATCAACCTATTTTGGTTCCATGGCCTTGACTAGTTAGAAAGCTCCACTCTCACTTAAACAATATTGCTAACTAGATCTAGTTCACCAAAGAACTTGAAACCAATAATCAACTCCCCTTCCTAGACATGGCCTTCACTAGTTAGAAAGCTTCCACTCACATAAACACTATTGTTAACAAGATCTAGTTCACCAAAGAACATGAAACCAACAATCAATTTCCCTTCCTAAACATCCCTCTCATTAGGAAAGGGGATGGCTCCCTTACTTGTAAGGCTTCCAAGAAATCCATCTGCATAGATGGGTAACTACATGGAAATGGGGGACAAAAGCATGTCAAAAATTACCACTTTTTTTTTAAATCAACTAAAATTATATTTTGATAGTCTTTTAGAATGTATATATTCAAAATTTGAAGATTCAACACAAACAAGAATTGTATTACTTCACATCTAGTTACGAAACTAATAAAATTATTTTCAAATGATTAAACCTTAAAGGGGTCCAATATTGTATGTGTACAAAGTGTTTTTATTTTTTTTCGCTAAAATATCAAATAGTTTCCATGTGCACCTCCATTTTTTTGTACTAAATATTGTATTAAACCACTCGGTAGAAATACTATTAAGAGTGCTTGAAGTAATGAGTCTTTTTATCTTCTTTAAAAAAAAAAAATTGTAAATTTTGAAAGTGGATGCATCCTTAAAAATTATATCATTGAGCATGTGCATCTCATAAGTTACACAAAAATAATTAAAATATATATATTTTTAATTTGTTAAAAATGAAAACTGTATAAAATAATCTTATATCATTTTAGTGGTAATTTTATTAAATATTATTATAAAATGAGTAAATATAATGACAATGAAGTTAAAAAAATATTATTGAAGGTAAAAATAAGATAAAAATTAAATAAACATGTCAAATGGGGGCAAATTAGAAGCCCAATCTTTCGGGTTTTTTATTTAAACCTATTCCAAAACAAACAAAAAAAATAGAATTTTTTTAAGTAAAAAACACAAGCATATAGCATTACACATTTGCGTTTATTTTTTATTTTATGTTTTAAATAATGTAATCATATTTTATGGAACATGAAATGTGCTCACCTTTTGTATTCTACAAATTTTGATCACATTTTGTGGAACATAAAACATTTTTTACAATAAAATTCATAAGCAAAATTTTAGGCAAGTAAATAGGAGAGCAACAAAATATGGTGAAGCCATGTGTCTTTTTTTTCAATAAGCAACCACTGCTTATTTCTAGCCCGCTAGCCCCCCCTTTTTTCAAAGCTTATTTTCATTTTTTAAGACTAAAATAGAGAAAGATTCCAATTTATCCTTTTCTCTTAATTAGAATTTTACATGGGAACGCTCTAGTTACTTAAATTTAAGCAAAAAATGCTCATAAGCAGCCGCATGGGGACATGGGGTTACCTTGAGCTCTACCTTCATGCTTCTTTGCATCACTACCCTACACCAGACCTAGAATCTCATGGTCTTTATGATTGCTTTTTATGTTTTAGATTGTATATGACAACTTAAAAAATTTATAAGACCATATGGATTAACATGCTATATTTTTATAAAACTGTATATATGACAATTTAAATTATTAATAAACCATACAAATTTATTATGGGTAATACAATATAGTATCCTAATTTATAATATTAATATATTAATTTTTAATATTTATTATAAAACTATAAATTGATCTTGGGTATTTTGAAAAGATAGCATATAAATGTTTATCACTTTTAAAATATTTTAATATAAATTTTTAGAATAGTTTCTATTTTCTTATATGAATTTAGAAACTTGGTTAATTTAATTTTTAAAATTTATTGTAAATATAAGATTGGGTTAAATATGAATTTAGAAACTTGTCATAATAGATATGATGCTCTGCGAAATGGGGGAAGGTTAGACTAGAACCCGAGGTGGAATAACACACAACCCAAAAAACCGTTAGTGTTAATCAACCAAAAACTAACCTAAGTAGGCATATCAAAAGAGACACTAAAAACATGAAGAAATATTTAACTAGGAAAGTAAATATAACGAGACATCTTCAAATGCCTCTTAACATGCTCTTAGCTCCTTCTCCTTTGTTCCTCTCCTCTCCAAGTTCCAAACTAGTGTAGCTCTCAGCAACTTTTTGCACTATGGATGCTTATGGAGGTTCAAAATTGTAGATGATTACTTCAAATGCTATGCAAATGTGAATAAAAGCTAATATTAGCTGCTATGATGCTAAAATGATTTATTTTAGGCCAAAATAACAAGATATTAGTGATTTATGCTAAATGCTCTCTAGAATTCACTATAACTTAGATGCATACAAGTTTTCAGGATCTGGATTATGAAGAAATTAGCTCTATTTATAGGAAAAATGGAGCAAATGGATGGTTGAGATTGAGTAATCTCAACAAGGGTCAGGATTGAATGATGTTCAATCCATGTGAGGACTTTCAACCCAATCCCAGGATGACAAGTGTCAATGTGAGATAGGATGAGAGGAGAGGGAATAAGCATTAAATGCTTGACACGACCTGAGAGTTAACTTAGGAGTTAAGGTCAAGGTTAGGTTGAATGAATAAATTCTTTACTCAAAGAATAAAGCTTTTATCCAATGGATAAACTCTTGTGCAAAGGCAAAAGGGATAACCATAATCAAAGCAATAAATGCTCGAGGAGACACATGAGTGCAAGTTGAATTAACCATAAATGGTTATATAAGAGCCATTAATGGTCATGTAAGAGCCATTAGTGGTTTTGGAAGACTTTAGAGGTTATATTGTTGAACACACAAAGCATTAAATGTTTTTCAAAGACTTTGAAATCTTTGAGAAGTGACTCCAAGTTGCTTAGGAATGTGACAATAATTAGAGGATGGATTAGGTTAATTAGGAAGGGGTTAAAAGAATCTAGAAGGGGGTTTAGGAGTGCAAGTGGATTTGGTGGGTGAGGGAAAAATAGGATTTTAATTAAAATAAATTTAATTTATTTCAACTTGTGGTTGCAAGTTGCATTTGTAGGAAAATGCAAGTGGGGGGATAAATGATTTAAATAAATATTTTATTTAATTTATTTAAAAGAGGAAAAAGGGATTAAATGAAATAAATATGATTTATTTATTTAATTGATTTGTGAATTTGGTATAGTGAATTAATTAAAATAAATTGAATAATTTATTTAATTAATAGGAGAATGTTTGAAGATGAATTAATTAAATATTAATTTAATTAACTGATGGCTAGTGGGTTTTTAATCAAATAAATATGAAAATTCATTTAATTAAAATGGACAGATTTATGTGACTACATTTGCCCTTCTTTGAGACGGTGCGGTTTATCGCGTCATTTCAAAGAAAGAAAAATAGCTGTGAAGAAATGCCCCATAAAATATTAATTTAATGGGTGGTATGCCCCCTCGAGAGATGGGTCGAAAAATTTTGAAAAATCGGGCGATCACTCGAAAAAGAATGAAAATTGGCAGGGTGATAGAAGAAAAGAATTTAGCAATGTTGGTCAAAAATAGAAGAAATCAGAGATAAAATGGAGAAATGGGAGGCTCGAGAAGTTCACGGGAACCACGACGGTGAGCGGGGAAAAATTAGGGGTACGACGAAAGGTTTATATGGGGAGAAAGGGGTGAAAACAGACTCATTTGTAGCCGCGACCATAGTGAAATTGTAGCTCTGATAGTGAATTTCTGGAAGAGCAAGGAGCAGTCAAGATGTCGGTTCCCATAACAGAGCACCAATTAGAGCGAGTCTGACGATTCCAGCAGTCAGATGACTACAGACCAGCGGAATGTGAATTTGAATTTTTGAATTTTATGCATTTTTTATATGTTTTTTGCTTAGTCCAAGTTGAGTCAAGGCAAGAGCGCTAGAACTTTGTTTTGGCACTTTTGTCAATTGAATTAGCGTTATTGTGCCGCAATGGCGCTATTGTGTGGTCGCTTTAGTGCTTCTGTAAAGGTTAGCGCTATTGCTCAGGTGTTTGAGCGCTATTGTTTGCTTAGCGCTATTGAGTAGTTGATTTAGCGTTATTGTTGTTAAGTAGCGTCATTGCATAGCTAATGTAGCACTTTTGTGGTTTGAGCGCTTTTGAATAGTTGATTAAGCGCTTTTGTTAGAGTATTAGCGCTATTGTTTAGGAGATAGCGCTTTTGTTTGTAAGATAGCGCTTTTGTGCAGGATAATAGATGCCCCAGTTTGTGTGACAAAAAAAAAATCTCCCGATGTTAATGATAGATGGATGGAGAGATGAAGGTGAGAGTTGTTTTGAACCATAGTAGCCCTGATGAGACTTAGGTCATTAGGATAAATCCCTGTTGAAGTCTAGGTGTGTCATGATTGCTTACCTGTTGAAACTCAAAGATACTTGATCAAAGTATTTGTTGATAGTCTAGGTTTAAACTTAAGAAAGTTTGAAACAAAACAACTAATGATGATGGTTGATGCACTTGTGTAGGAGGATTTGCACGTCTTACAGTTGCACAAGAGACATCCCGCCACATAGGGGTTGCGTGATAGGTTGACTGAGGCCGAGGTGGATTGCATTGCAGCGACCGGCCTATATGATATGATGTATATGCCCGTGATTCGAATGAATCACAGTTTGATTACAGCATTGGTAGAGCGCTGGCATAGTGAGACATGCACGTTTCACTTGGCGTAGGGGGAGATGACTGTGACACTGGAGGATGTATGGCGCATCCTGCATATTCTCATTTGAGGTGAGTTGATGACATATGACAGAGCATGGGGGACCCTAGCGGTGCAGAGATTGTTTGAGGAGGATGTCTATATTGATGATGGTTCGATAGCCTGGGAGGACATAGCCGCATTGTATGAGTCGTTACCAGCAGTGCTATCAGAGATTGTGGGGGGACTACTATGCCCAGATCGACAATCACATGGACTTGTTGTTGGTTGGGGTCAGGTGATTGAGCAGATGATGACAGAGGGGACCCGGTTTGCATGGGGACCATGCGTGTTGGCACACTTATATCGGGAGCTTCATGAGGTAGTATACCGTGGGAGGGGCTCTTTGGCAGTGGGAGTCACGCTGCTACATATTTGGGAGTGGGAGCACCTACCAGTTACCCGACCACTTAGTCTGAGATTTCGGGCAATCAACCAGCCATATGTATATATGTATAGCAATGTGATGAGTCAGCCCCACTTGGGGAAGTTAGAGTGGTGGCGGCGGGCACTGGATGATCTGGATGCAGTGAACTGGAGACCATATATTTAGTGTGAGCCCTAGGAGGATGATGCGGAGGCATTTTCGTATGTGTTCATGACCTGATTCCCCATTGGGAGGATAGCCTACCATGTGGAGAGACAGTTGTCTAGCAGAGTTTTGAGACAGTTTGGATGGCGGCAGGGATTGCCTAGGGGATCGGGAGAGTATGTCAAGGTGGTCCGAGAGAAGTATGCATGGGGGCCAATACTACCTTATGATCAAGCATTAGCAGAGTTTCGGATGTTACAGGCGAGACCATGGGATATACGGTCGAGGATGGTAGATGTAGGGGTGTCAGAGGAATATACGCGGTATATGGCGGCGCATCCGATTCCTCGAATATCAGATCCGGCAGAGTCGATTCCCGATTTTGACGAGGATAGGGGATGGAGACGGAGGAGGAGAGGAGGTCGAGGACCTATAGTAGATGGACGAGGGAGAGGGGATGGTGGTGATGGAGGAGGAGGAGGGGGAGATTGTGGAGGTGGTGGAGGTGGTGGATTTGGAGGTGGAGATGGCAGTGGTGGTCGAGTTCAGTGGAGAGGGAGAGGCGGTTTGCCATTGTGGATATCACAGGGACCTTTGATGCAGGGAGGAGTTAGATTGGGTGGGAGAGGTATGGGGGAGAGGGAGGTACCGATGGATAGAGGGGAGGGAGCCATTGGAGAGGGAGCGACAAGCGAGGCACCTATGGAGACAGGGGAGGGAGCCACTGGAGATCTTCAGGACCATATGATATTACATTTGTAGACTCAACTTACAGCAACCGAGACACGGGTGGAGGATCTGGAGGCGGAGGTTGCAGCTAGAGATGTGCAGCTATTTGCACGAGAGTCAGAGCTAACTATAGTGCTACGGGAGAGGGATGATGCGATGGAGAGAGTGATCCAGTTACAGGAGAGAGTGCGGGCCTTGGAGGGAGTACCAGGACAGGGGCTGTTTGTGGAGGTTTTGGTGAGGGAGGTCCGATGAGCACAGGCTGAGATAGAGTATTGGCGGGGGTTCTATGAGCAGGTGGTGCCAGCTAGTCAGCGAGCACTGAGCTATTCACAGATGCAGCAGGCCAGATCAGAGCGGTCTCAGAGGATGCAAAGCAGTGGGGGTGTGATGGGTCCTCTACGGAGAGATAGGTCAGGCGATGCAGGAGCTAGTGGGGGTTTGATGGGGCCTCCACAGAGAGATAGATTGGGTGGTGCAGGGACTAGTGGGGGAGCAGGTGGTGATGGTGGTGCAGCATCTGGTCAGAGTGGCATCTGAGAGAGAATTTTGCATGCATGTATTTATATTGTTATTTTGGACTATGTCTTGGATGGCTCTTGGTAGCCGATTTTGTGGACTTCTTTGTACTCTGATACATGAGATGATATATATGAGGAGATCCCATATTTTTGTGATGATATGCATTTTGATATGTATGGAGTTTATGCTTGGATGGATACTTGTACTTTGCGATATGTATGTGTTTATGAGATGATTCCTATATGCATGTTTGATGATGATTTATTCTTACATGATGTCTATATGCATGTTGTATGATGTGGGATTCTAACATGTGGATGCAGGTTGATATATGTGTGCATTTGATGTTTTGAGATAGAATGTCGAATGTATGCAGTGCCATGATGTTTATGTATGCATAATAAAAATGATGTTTTATGATGGTATAGATAGTATTTTGTATTTTAAATCAATACAATGATGGGATAATGTTATGCAATGATGTTAATGGAATGCTTTTGAATGAATGATTTATTTATAGATATGCATCTAGATGGTTTAAAAATGAATGTCTATGTGGATAAACAAATGTAAAGTACAAATGTTTAAATGATGATTTCTGAATGGATGTATATGTATAATACAAATAGTTTTTATGATTCTAAATGTCAAAATATGATGAAGTAAAATGATAATGTGATGATGATGCAACTCATGAATAACTGCATCTTAATGCAATTAAAAGGGATAATGAATGCAATCTTAATGGATCCTAAGTGAGATAAAATGAGTATAAGAATATACTAAAATGGATGAATGAATGCACTTGAACTAATGGATAGATAAATGAATGTATGCAATTATGGAAACCTAAACAAATGTATGATACATAAGTGTTGAAATGATGATAAATGATGATCACTAATTGATATTTAAATGAATGTATAGTAATGAGTAATCATGGTAGTAAATGCAAATAAGGACAATTATTTATGTAAGTGAATCTAAATGTCATGAGGGTAATAATGAAAGAATATAATGATACTAGTGCAAGTAAGATGAGAATGAACTATATGGTGTAAAGTGCAACTAAATGATATTAAATGCACGCTAATGAATGGCTAAAGAGTAATGCAAATGTGACTAAAATGTAATGAAATGATGATGGGATGATGATAGATGAATGCACTTGATGATGTATCAGAGTACTCTATCGCGATTGTATCCAAAACTAGCTCAATTTTCGCATAATTGCTCATTTTTAACTGTGTTCACACTTGCATGCAAAATTATGTATATGAATAATGAATGAGTAAATGGATGGACGGTATGCAATGGAATGCAATATAAACAGATGAGATGAAATGACGATCCATAGTGCTTTATTTTTCATCATCGAGCTTGTTAACATGTTGTAAGAAAATACAAGCAACTTGACATAATGATTCAAGATGACCTGAGTATGTCTTACATGGATTTTGGTATAGCAAGTTAATTCAAGCAACTTGATATAATGGGTCAAGTTGACCTGAGTATTTCTTGCGGAACAGACAAGGATGATCTCCTTTCATGCATGACTTGGAACGTCCTCCTTGATCTTTTGCCGATCATATCCTAGACAAGTTCATACCATAATAAGAGATAAAAACCTTTATCCAGTTTGGATGAGGTAGGAGGAACCAAAGAAAGAACATTGTATCTATAAGCAAACAGCATATATAAAGAATAAAGAATATGGATCCTCGATAATGGTTCATGCTCATATGGTCGAGGTATATGTTGTAGTCAGCAAGTCGTAGTGATCTATGACTGTGTTCTGCATAAGATCACGTAGCTTAGTGAACTTCCCACGTAGACACCATTAAGACATGCCCTAGTACTTCATCGAAATAATGCGCCAAAGATACACAAACAATGCTGTAGAAACCTAATATGAATAAATAACCCACAAATCAACCAAGTATTTGATAGCTTAAACAGAATTTTCTTGTCAAAGAAAATGTCATCTTGTCTTGGTTTTGTTAAGGAAGGATACATCCTTGTTGAAGACAGTTTGTGTGTGGATGTTGATTGTTTGGTCGATTTGATAAGTGGTCATTGTTTGGAGTATGTCACAATGTTTGTGTGTTATCTTCTTTGAAAAATGTATGTACAAGGTGTTGCTATGTTTTTGTTTGTTTTGATGTTTTCTGATGTTTTTGGATTTGGTGAGATAGTTTTTCAATGTTTTTGGATTTTGATGATTGTTTTCAAATGTTTTTGGTATTTTGTGAGATAGTTTTCCAATGTTTTTGGATTTTGTGAGATAGTTTTGAATGTTTTTTGGATTTTGTGAGATAGTTTTGAATGAAGAACTCAGTGAATCACAAAAATAATGTAGAATCTACTTCCATCAAATAGGTTAAGGGCTTTGCCCCCAGTTTTAGACATGACTATGAAAAAGTGGGATACAAGACGCATGAAGTACTTTCTTGATTACAGATCAATAACAAGCCATGTTGTGGATGGATGGATGAGTGAATGTAATGAATGTGATCGCAACAAACCTGAAAGATAATGGAGCCGTAGCCTTCACAAGTGGTGCCTGTTTGCCAGGTTTTCACCATCGTACTTACCCAAAGTACCACCGGAGTGGTTTGTTCATCGTTTGGATATATGTTTTTCTTTACTATTTTGATGTTTTTTGTATTTTCTTCAGGACATTTTTCTGAATGTTTTTGGTGTTTTGTCGGTATGTATGGGAGCCTAATGCTCTATGCAACTCATGTATAAAACTTTTTAAGGTGAATGCTATTTCGGATCTGCTAGCGGTTCTCCTTCTGAAGTAGCCAACTGATATGCCCCAGACCCAAATACAGCAATGATAACATATGGACCCAGCCAATTTGATTCGAACTTTCCCTAATGTTCGCGGTTTGGTTGGTTACGAGGATTTTCTCGGAGAACAAGATCACCTACCTCAAATGTGCAAGGTATAACTCGATGATTATAGCTTCTGCTCATGCGTTGTTGATAGGCCTTGAGGTGATTGTATGCAGCTTGTCGCTTCTCATCAAGTAGCTCTAAATCTTGAAGACGGGATACTCTATATGCTTCATCATCTATGAGATTGTGTAAGGAAACCCGTAGTGATGGTATCTCGACCTCAATAGGTAAGATAGCTTCTGCACCATAGACCAGTGAGTAGGGAGTTGCGCCTGTAGGGGTTCGAATGCTAGTTCGATATGCCCATAGTGTTGGATTCAATTGAACGTGCCAATCACAACCGACATCATTGACTGTCTTCTTAGGATTTTTAATATGTTTTTATTTGATGCTTCGGCCTAACCATTGCCTTGTGGGTAATAGGGTGTGGAAAAGCGGTGTTGGATGTAAAACTTCTCACAGAGCTCACGAACATCCTGATTTTTGAAAGGAACACCATTATCTGTGATGATGGACATGGGTACACCATACCGACAGATGATGTAATTGAGGATGAATGAGGCAATTTTCTTGTCGGTGACTTGGGTAAGTGGAACAGCTTCAATCCACTTTGTAAAGTATTCAGTGGTGGTAATAATGAATTTGTGGTCGTTGGATGAAGATGGATGGATTTTACTCACAAGGTCAAGTCCCCATTGACAAAAAGGCCATGGCATTGTGATTGGTTGCAATTCTTGTGCCGGTGCATGTATCAGGTCTCCATGAACTTGGCATTTCTTGCACTTTCTGACAAAGTAGTAGGAGTCTTTTTCCATAGATGGCCAATAGTATCCAGTGCGCAGGAGTTTCTTGGCTGGTGACGGACCGCTTGCATGAGTCCCACAAATTCCTTCATGTACCTCTTCCAAGGCCTTTGTTATCTCATCTTATTCCAAACATCGAAGGAGAGTACCATCAAGACTGTGTCAGTATAGGGTTTCAGCAAGAATGGCATATTGAGCGGTTTGGCAAATGAAGGTTTTACGTTGTTCATTTGATTGGTTAGGAGGAAGTGTGTGATTGTGGAGGTAGGTGTAGAATTCACCGTACCATGGGGATTCAAAACCGATAAGGCGACATATCATCTCAGATTTGGGGATATCATAAGTGGGGATCCAAAGTTGTTCTACCAAGAACTCGTAGCGTGTTGAATTTTGTGGAAGATCTAGGAGAGATGCAATGGTAGCCATAGCATCAGCAGCTCGATTCTAATCTCTTGGTATCTGCTCAAAGGTGATAGTAGTAAATGATGCCTTTAATTTGTCCACCATTTGTTTGTATGGCATGAGATTGTCATCCTTGGTCTGATATTCATCTGTTGCTTGCCGAATGACCAGTTGGGAGTCGCCATATACCTGTAGTTCTTGTAACTTCCATTGTATGGCTAGCCTGAGTCCTTTGATCAAGGCCTCATACTCTGCTATGTTGTTGGTGCATGGAAATGTGAGTGTAAGATTTTGGGATGTTGTCACCTTGAGGTGTGATAAACAGAATGTCTGCCCCCGAGCCATGCCTAGTGTATGAACCATCAAAATATAGCTTCCATGGTTGTACTACTGTGATCATGAATATCTCTTCATCTGAAAAATTGGAAATGAGAGGATGATCGCCTATGAGTGGTGCATCGGCCAGCTGATCTGCAATGACTTGTCCTTTGATAGCCTTACGGTCCACATACTCGATGTCAAATTCACTTAGAATCATCACCCATTTGGCCAAGCAGCCTGTTAATGCTGCTTTGTTGAGTAAGTATTTGAGAGGATCAATCTTTGTGATGAGTTGTACTTTGTGTGTTAACAGATAGTGTCTCAGCTTAGTGGCTGCCAAGATTACTGCTAGGCAAGCTCGCTCAATAGGTGTGTAATTGAGTTCATAGCCAACCAGTGTGCGACAGATGTAGTAAACAGCACACTCTTTCCCTTCTGCATTGTTTTGTGCCAATAGTACACCCAATGTTGTATTTGTTGCTGATATATAGAGTAGTAGAGGCCTACTGGGATCTGGTGGGATCAACAATGGCGTATTCATGAGATAATCTTTAATCATCTGGAACGCTTGCTGGCATCTTGTATCCCATTGAAATCGGATGTTCTTGTGTAACAGGTATGTAAACGGGTGACACTTATCTGCCAGTTGTGCAATGAATCTGCGGATAGATTGAAGTCGCCCTTGTAGTGTCCTTAGCTGGTTGATGTTCTTTGGAGGTGGCATGTCCATGATTGCTTTGACCTTTGCTAGATCGACTTCAATGCCTTTGCTTGAGACAATGTATCCTAGAAGATTCTCTAAGGTTACTCCAAAGACACATTTCTTTGGGTTGAGCCGAACATGATATTGTTCCAGTCTATCAAAGATTTTTTTCTAATATGTCCAGATGACCTTCTCTTGTGAGTGATTTTGCCAGTAAGTCATCAACATAATCTTTCATTATGGTATGCATCATGTCATGGAAGATGGTGGTCATTGCTCATTGATAGGTTTCTCCTGCATTCTTGAGACCAAAAGGCATTACATTCGGGTAGTATGTGCCCCATGGACATGTGAATGATGTCTTATGTTGATCCTCTGGTGCGATCTTTATCTGATTGTATCCTGAAAAACCATCCATGAGTGAAAGCATGGCATGTCCTACTATTAGGTCTACTATTATGTCGATGTTAGGTAGGGGGAAGTCACCTTTAGTACATGCCTTGTTCAGATCTCGAAAGTCAGCACAAATACGGATGCCCCCATTTGTCTTTCCAATAGGCACAATATTGGATATCCAATCTGTATAATCAATTGGTCTGATGAAACCAACATCCAGGAGTTTCTTAAGTTCTGCTTTGACTAGTACTGCAATCTGAGGATGCATCTTGTGAAGCTTCTGCTTGACAGGTTTGGCTCCTTCTGCTACGGTGAGGTGATGCATGACTAAATCTAGATCAAGCCCAGGCATGTCTGCATATGACCATGCGAAGTTGATCTGACACTTCTAGAAGAACTCTATAAACTTAGGTTGTTCCTCTGGAGTTAAAAAAGATGCCAAATGTATGTGGTGAGGTGTTTCAGGAGTCCCCACATTGTATTCTTTTGTTTCCTCAATGAGAATTATTGATCGTTCTTGTTGTGTACTAGAAGGGAGAATGTCAAACCTTTCATCCTTCGGCGCCTTAGAGAGTTTTTCACCATTGGATACGCTCTTCGTTTTTACTTTTGTGAGATCAAACAGTGCCACAGTGTGGTTTTCACTGGAAGATCCATGTTTTATTGTTATATTTTTGCAGCTAAAAGGTTTAGCATCCGCCCCAAAGTATGTTGTGCTATTAAGGTCAATGGTGAATCTAGCTTTGTGATCCCCGCTTGGTATGTTATCTCATAGTTCCAAGAAGTCAATGAGCGCGTCATCGTTTTGGAATTGGTCAAGACATGGGGGATTAGGTTGGTTCCATTCGATGAGTTCAGGATGGATAATGGGCATTACCTCATCAATTAGGTTGAGTTCGTTAGATGTGTCAGTGAGGGTTAAGACATTGTGGTGAAGGTCATTGATGGTACTCTTCCTGTCAGAATCAGGCGTAGGATGTGACGTAGGGTCTGTGGAAGAAGTTTCCATTCAGAAACCCAAGAGGTCTTTATCTGTGCTTCTCCGTAAATAGGGATGTCTTTTTGGGGTGGAGGTGGTGATGTGTCTTCCTCATCTGAAGTGTTAAGCTGTATGGAATCAAATTCCCACTCATGTGAGTCAGTCTCTAAGTCACTTTCCAGTATCTGATTATTATACCATACTAGGATGTCCTTTGAGTTAAACACTGCAGGTGTGACCGGTTTTGTAGATGAAACGATTGGTATTGCAAGAAGGATTATGGGGATCAATGAATCCAATATGGGGAGTATCAGTAATGTTAACTCTGGTTCTTCTATTGGAACTACTGGTGTCATAGACACTGTTGTGGGTTCTAGTACAGTTGTTGTTGCTAATGGTGCTATTGATGTTATTGTTGTTGTTGATGGGATTGTTGGTTTGATTGGTGGGATGATGGGTATTGTAGATGGTTTTGTTGGTATTTTTAGCCTCGATGGGGCAGTTGTCATGGTGTTTGATGTTGCTTTTATAATCAAAGGTGACCTCTTTGTAATAGGTTGATATAGTGGTTGACTGGGTTTTCCTTTGAATCTGAGCTTAGGAAGGATCTCCTTTTGAAAGCCTAGTCCTGTATTATCCTTGGGCTTTAATTCTGGCTGCAGTGGTTCATGTCTTCCTTGTTTACAATGCCCTAAAGCACTTTGACCATCATATCCCATTCTTTGCATAATGAAAAGGCCTTTGCCATACTGATCTGTGGGAAGCTTAGCTTGCGGAATATCGGTGATGATGGGATCTTTATAGATCCATTCTGCTAAGTCCTCATCTCTTGTTTCTTCTTCTTGACTCTTTCTCAGGATGAATGGCGTCAAAGGACATGCTGGATTGATCAATGGTGTTTGAAGTAACCATTGAGGTTTACCATGTTTTCTAGGAGAAGTAGGCATTTGTCCCACACAAAAGAGTTGGCTCAAATTGTATTCCTCAGGACCTCCCTCTGCTATTTTCATCTTGAGCTTTTCTTGCTTGGGTATAGTGGTGTTTGAACTGGAAAGAGAGGCTGGACTTACGTATGATGTGGATGAGATGGTCTCTCTATTGTTGGGAACAGTAATCTTTGGTTGATGACTTATATTATGACAATATGCAAAGGGGTTTGCATCGCCCGGGATTGTGATTTCTACACCATTATGTGGGAACTTAATACACTGATGGTAGGTGGATGGAACAGCTTGCATGGCGTGTATCCAAGGTCTTCCTAACAATAGATTGTATGGAAGAGGAAGGTCTAGAACTTGACAAATGATGTGTTTCACCACAGGGCCCACTTGGATTGGTAGCACCCCAGCTCCTTTGGATGAACGCTCTGCATCATCATAGGCTTTGATTGTGATCTTCTTGCGGGGATCCACTGATTCAATTGCATATCCCAAAGTTGTGACTAATTGTAGAGTATAGATATTTAGGTCTGCTCCATTGTCGATCAAGACTCGCTTGATCCTATGTTGCTTGATAAACCCTGCAATGTGGAGTGAGGCGTTATGAGGTTGTTGGAAGGAGGAGTTGTCACTTTCTGAGAAAGTGAGACAAGGTGATGATCTTAGATTTCTGACCATGGCTTGGAACTGATCTGTATTTAGGTTTGCAGGGACTGACACCTCTTGGAGAGCTTGATACAAGATTGTTTTATGGGATGGAGATAAGCACAATAGCTCTAAGATAGATATCAGTGCGGGTGTTTTGTCCAACTGGTCCACAAGGTTATACTGCTTTGAGATAGATGTGGTACCTTGTGGAGCTGCTTTTATGGTAATCTTGTTGCGACGTGTAACAACATTGCAAGTGGAGATGGGATTTTTTATGGTTATAGTTGCAATTTGTTCACTGGCATCGTATAGGTGATTCACAGTGTAATTATACACGACTTGCGTATAATTGGTGGTATCTGTGTTTCGCCCTGAAGTGGAAGGACCCCTTTGATCTTGTGATGGATGTGGATTTTTAAACATGAGATGATCATTGTTTGTTGTCTTTGGGTCATGTCCTTCGATTTCGATTTCACCTCAGTCAATAAGATCCTAAATAAGATCTTTCAATCTATGACAATTGCTTGTCTTATGCCCTTTCCCTTGATGGAAATCGCAATGTTCAGTATCCCTCCACCATGAAAGTTTGACTTGAGGTTCATAATTTGATGTATTGGGTAAGGTTACCAGATTTTGAGAAACCAACTGTCGTAACACTGTTTTGATGGGTTCCCCTAAGGGAGTGTATGTTTGCTTTGGTTTTTGTTGACATTGTCTAGGTTCGTCTTGAGATGTGATGCGACCTTGATTGGAGGAGCAACTGTGTTAGTCTTAGGTGGGGGATTATGTCCTGCAAATCGAACTACATGTTGTGCACTTTTGATAGTTCTTGCATCCACAAATCTGTCGTTGACGACATTTTTGTTTTTGTTCCAGAATTTAGGTTTGTAACTATTGAAGTGTGGGCGAGGGTCGTCCTTTGGCTCATTATATATCTTGATAAGCCCTTTTTTTATGAGAGCCCGCTCACATTTTAAGCCTTTGGTGATCATGTTATTGAAAGAGTTTGTGTCTTTTACATCAAGGTGAAATTCCATTTCGTCATTTAAGTTGGAAATAAGTATTTCCACTAGTTCTTGTTCAGGTAACTGAAGAGAACGTCTGCTAGACATTTGACGCCATCATTGCAGAAAGACTGAAAATAGCTCACTCGGTTTTTGTTTAGTGTTACATAGATCAGCCATGGTGATATCACGTTCAATGTTGTGTGAGTAATGTGCCAAGAATTTCTAGACTAACTCTTCAAATGTCCTAATGCCACCTGGTAATCGGGAAAACCATGATGTGGTTGTTCCTCCCAAGATTTGGGGGAAAAGATGCATTAGGTATGTATCCTCGTATGCCACTTCGAGGCAAGCTGAATGGAATTCTCTAACATGACCACGAGGATCTCCTTTTCCTCTATACTTTTCAAACTTGGGTGTTTCAAACCCTCGTGGAAAAGGTGGCATATGAAGATTCCTATCAAAGGGATAGGGATAAATGTCATTGAGTGAAAATTGATTTGTTTTTCGACTTGTTGCCGCAACATTTCTATGTCATTTGGAGGAGGAGGAGGTGGGGGATTACCTTGATGAAAGTTGTATCTAATGTGTTGTCGACCTCTTTCATCCTCATTATGACTTTGGCATTCTGATGCTTGTCTTAGTTATGCAACATCGAAGTCAGAGCATAGTTTAGCCCCTTCTTGAGCAAGTCTTAAAAAGTGAGCATCAGCATTACTCTTGAGTATCTCATCAAAAAGTCTATTGAAGAGAGGGTTGTGTTGCGCCCTTTCTATTGCCACAGGAGTAGGAGTGCCTAGATTTTCATCATTTATATTTCCTCCAAGCACTTCTTGGAACTCATTGATATTTTCCTCCTCTTCCTCTTCAATTTCTTGTTGTCTAGACCTGGACCTGGTATGAGCCATTTTGTTTATAAGTTTTTGTTGAAGTTGGGTGAAAATGATGATGAGTTGATGAAATGAGAGATATATGGTTGGTGTGGTGTGTTGCATATGGATCTCTAGCACTTAAAGGTAGATGTGACTAAATTTATCTTCTTGATTTTGCTTGTTGTGTTTGATTGACAAAGTTTGATGTGATAAGGTTTAGAGAGATCTGAGATGTGCTACAGACTCCACTACCTAGTAATGAGAGGATTCACTCATAGACTAGTTTTAACCTGCATAGGAATGTCTCTTAGGATGAGTTTATCCTAGATGTAGAGACACTCTAAAAAGTGATGTGTTTGTGTTTGATTCAAGCAATATTAGAATAGAACTTAGGACAAAAACCTTTGGGTGTTTTGAGAGTTGGAATGGAGTTGATGAGATATGGATATGATAATGGATGAAATGTTTAACTTCAATAAAAGCTTTGTGTCACATATGGGACAAATTCTTCCTCTTCTCTTTCGGGAGTTGGTGGTTCTTCCCGAGCTACGTTATATGTGATGCAAATGTCTGGAAAGAAGTCAGGATTGATCTTGCCTCATTTGTTTTTGTGATAACTCAAAGCTCGATATTGTGTAAAAGCTCTGTGGTTTAATGACTCTGGATCAAATTCATTTGATTTCCCTTGAAGATAAAGACGCATGTGACGTAAGAAGGCTCTATGAGAGACAAAGATTTGTCTATTAAGATAGAAGAATTTCCTCTGTTTGATAAGAGCCTTTGAGCTCAATGGTCTTTTCTTCAAGTTGATGTTTTGATGAAGATTCTTCTTTCTCGAGATGTGAAGAATGGTCATAAAGTTTGATGCTTTGATTGTTGCTCTTTGTTTTTGATCTTTTGTTTTATTTGTAAATGTTTGTGTAGGATGAATACTTGTTCTTGGATTTTGATTTTTGATTCTTTCTTTGACAAGAAAACAAAGCAAGCACACAAACACAAGAATGTTGTCTCAAAAGGCACAAATAAGTATAGGTCTAAATCAACCCAATCCTTGGACTTTTTATGACCCTTTTCCTTTAAGTGTATTTTTAGGTCTGTTTCCAAAGCCTGAAGTCAGCTCAATTTGCACTAGTCTTGACTCAAAAACGAAAACACTTCAAACACTTTTTATCCCTAAGGTCTAATGGTCAATTGTGATAAATTCAACCCACATCTTGATATTTCTTCGGCTTTGGTACTGCATACCTTATGAATCCGTTCGTGGCAAGTAAGGATGTGATATACTAAGTCTTGCACAAGCATAACAAATAGATGATCCCTATGATGGGGGAGTCATCACTTTCATCAAGCCACAAGTGACTTTTCAAAAAGCTATGTTTCTACTCAAGGAAATATGTATGGTGAGTATCTTGGGAGCAAAACCATCTATGCTCTTGCACTGAATTGTATCACAAATATCCTCAATCAATAGAACAGGTGGGCTACTACTTAAAGGTGTTTAGTAATGTTCGATGTTTTTGGACATAAGTTCATTCTGCAGTGACTCACTTAAGAGCCTTGTAACTTGTGGTGGGGCCCATTTGTCCTTTCGGCAAGTTACACTGTAGGAATAGCTATACCCAAGGCTACAGCTTTCGCTCTCACTTGATTTCTATAGCGGCTCGAAGGATTTACCACGCGAGGTCGATCCCAAGAGTGATCGATCCCTTGGCAGGCCTCTCTTAAAAAGATAAAACTTGAGCGTTACTAACACTTTTCTCTTGCACCTGCGACCACAAGAGCCAAGGGAGAGGATAGTGTGTGTTAGAAGTAGGACCACTCGATAAACTATTTTTGCACAAGTGTGCCAAACACAAAATGCAGTTGTTCTTTTTAACTTGTCATTGCAATGATTTTTTTATCTATTTGGAGATGTTGCTCCAACAACCTTGATGTTCTTTTTAACTTTAAAGGCAATATGTTTGAGTAAACTAGAATTTGAAATCCTGGTCAACTTAAATTGAAACACGTATGCATGAAGTAAATCGTTTGTGCAAAATGAGACAGGTTGATTGTTCTTTTCACTTGCACCAAAAATTGAAGTGTTGATTTTAAGTTTGATGCAATAAAATGAAATTTGTCTTGTCTTGTTTTAAGCACCAAAAAGAGAGTGTATCCTAACTTGCAATGAAAGCAAATTTGTGTTGTTCAGTTTTAGAGCACCAAAACAAAATTCATCCTAACTTGCAAGAAATGAAATTTTGTGTTGTTAAATTTTAGAGCCCCAAATGACAAAATTTTAACTTTTAAACAACAAAAGGAGTTAGTTTAAACCTGCACAAGAAACGAATAGTTAGGAAAATCCAAACATATGGTGGGCTTCTACAAGCCTAAGAAAATTTATTTTCTTGGTTACATGGCCTTTTTTACAACGTTCTGTTACAATAGCGCTAGTCTGTGTGAAAACGGAAGCGCTATTTAACACAAACGCACTAAAAAGAAGACAAAAGCTCTAAAATCAAAATCTTAACAACAAAACCAGATGCGCTAAAACAAAGACAAATGTGCTACTTAATCCTCAAAAGTGCTAATATACGTGCAATAGCGCTAAATTTGAGACAATAGCGCTATTGTAAATACAATAGCGCTAGAATATCAAATTGCAATAGCACTAAAACATGATCAAAAGCGCCAAAGCGCGACTTGTGTGTCAAGCTCAACAGTCAAAAAGTTAGTTTTTAAACAAAAATTTGTTGTTAGGTTCACGTCAGGTTCATCAAATGATACTCTACAAAATGGGGGAAGGTTAGACTAGAACCTGTGGTGGAATAACACACAACCCAAGAAACCGTTAGTGTTAATCAACCAAAAACTAACCTAGGCAGGCATATCAAAAGAGACACTAAAAACATGAAGAAATATTTAACTAGGAAAGTAAATATAATGAGACATCTCCAAATGCCTCCTAACATGCTCTTAGCTCCTTCTCCTTTGTTCCTCTCCTCTCCAAGTTCCAAACTAGTGTAGCTCTCAGCAGCTTTTTGTACTATGGATGCTTATGGAGGTTCAAGATTGTAGATGATTACTTCAAATGCTATGCAAATGTGAATAAAAGCTAATATTAGATGCTATGATGCTAAAATAATTTATTTTAGGCCAAAATAACAAGATATTAGTGATTTATGCTAAATGCTCTCTAGAATTCACTATAACTTAGATGCATACAAGTTTTTCAGGATCTGGATTATGAAGAAATGAGCTCTATTTATAAGAAAAATGGAGCAAATGGATGGTTGAGATTGAGTAATCTCAACAAGGGTCGAGATTGAATGATATTCAATCCATGTGAGGACTTTCAACCCAATCCCAGGATGACAAGTGTCAATGTGAGATAGGTTGAGAGGAGAGGGAATAAGCATTAAATGCTTGACATGACCTGAGAGTTAACTTAGGAGTTAAGGTCAAGGCTAGGTTGAATGAATAAATTCTTTATTCAAAGAATAAAGCTTTTATCCAATGGATAAAATCTTGTGCAAAGGCAAAAGGGATAACCATGGTCAAAGCAATAAATGCTTGAGGAGACACATGAGTGCAAGTTGAATTAACCATAAATGGTTATGTAAGAGCCATTAATGGTCATGTAAGAGCCATTAGTGGTTTTAGAAGACTTTAGAGGTTAAATTGTTGAACACAAAGCATTAAATATTTTTCAAAGACTTTGAAGTCTTTGAGAAGTGACTCCAAGTTGCTTATGAATGTGATAATAATTAGAGGATGGATTAGGTTAATTAGGAAGGGGTTAGAAGAATCTAGAAGGGGGTTTAGGAGTGCAAGTGGATTTGGTGGGTGAGGGAAAAATAGGATTTTAATTAAAATAAATTTAATTTATTTCAACTTGTGGTTGCAAGTTGCATTTGTAGGAAAATGCAAGTGGGGGGATAAATGATTTAAATAAATGTTTTATTTAATTTATTTAAAAGAGGAAAAGGGGATTAAATGAAATAAATATGATTTATTTATTTAATTGATTTGTGAATTTGGTATAGTGAATTAATTAAAATAAATTGAATAATTTATTTAATTAATAGGAGAATGTTTGAAGATGAATTAATTAAATATTAATTTAATTAACTGATGGCTAGTGGGTTTTCAATCAAATAAATACAAAATATTTATTTAATTAAAATGGACAAATTTATGTGACCTCAAGATAAAATTTAATACTTTGACATTTATTATAAGTAACTAGCATACCTATCTTTAGAGGGTTTATAGGTAAAGTACACCAAAGATATCATATTTGTTCTTTACTCCACTTAAAAAATTATTATATTATTATATTTCTATTAAACTATTTATCAAAGTAAAAAAATATATTAACACTAAATTTTTATTAAATTATCATATAATTATATTTTTATTTTATATTTGTTCTTATCCTTATCGCTGAGAAAAAAGTAGAGTTGTGTAGGAGAAACTTGCAATTCCTCACAATTAGTAATATTATTTATAATCTATTATTTGTTGGCTTGATGATGATGATGATACTGATAAGAAGAGGAAGGAAGAGCAGCAGGAGCTAAATAATTTGAGTGAATCTTTTGACCCTCTAAATGATTCAGTAACATTTTTTGGTAGATCGGTTATAAGTATACATCAGAAGCTAAAGGCATATGAGGCTGAACAGGTAAAGAGGACTACATCGTTGCAGGAGTTACAGACTCGTCTAGTCCCTAAGTTACAAATTTTGCAGAGAGGTTACAAAGAGACAGAGGCAATTTTGGCTACAACTGAAATGAGTACACTTGATGATATGGAAGAGCTTGCATACTAGATCAAGACACACATTGATATTACATCTACTCTTTTGGAGACATGGAAGAATGATTTGAAAGTCTTGAAGACTAATTTTGTTGATGTTTTTCTCAAAATGTAATTGTAAACTTTTTGAACCCTTACATTTCGTGATGCAAATTTTGATGCATTATATTCATTTGTTTCAAATGTATTTGCTTACCTTTGTCGTTGTTGTCAAAGGGGGAGTAGTATAACTCAGTCAAATTTTGTAATAGCATGTAATTGCTAAGGGAGAGTTTTGTATGTATTTGAGTCATGAGTCATAAAAATTTTGTAATGTGACATTTAGACAAAAAAATTCATAAGTATTTGTTGGCATTACAGTAAGAAAGATTGTTGATATTCAATAAGGATATTGAGAAGGTTGTTGAAGATTATTGATATAACTGAAGAAGGATGATAATTATTTTTATAACATTATTTTGTCATTGATGTCAAGAAATTGATTATCTGATTTAGTATGATGTTGCCATATCTTGAGAAGATTGATTAGAAGAGAATTAAGATATCGATAAAAGACACAGAAAGAATATGATGAATAAAGGGAGGAATAAGTTATTCAATGGGCAACTATTACCAAGTTAGACAGTGATGAAATCATGATGTTTAGATTGTTTTGATATCCTACATATGTTGTTGATTGTGAGGATAATACTATACTATGCAACCGAGAAAAGAACCTAGTGGGTAAACCCTAAGGTTGTCGATATCGGTTAATGAAGGCGAAATGTCTACCGAGTATAGTTTAGTATTTACCGAGTTGCAACCGAGTTATGACAGTGCGCATTGGATGGATAAAAGCCTTATTTAATAAAGGACAATGATTAGCTAGAAATGTATAAATGATTGGTATGTCGTGCATGAAGTTTGTTAAGGATGTATGGCAAAGGAAAATCGGCAAGAAGATCTACAGTGCAGATTGAACCGCAATAACCTTATGCAAGTTCCAAGATAGGAATGCAAGTCCCGAGGTAAGGTAAAACGTTTTCAGATCGGAAGGATACATTGAACCTATTCAAGTTTGAAGATCTGGTGGCTAGGATCGATCATGGGAAATGTGATCAAGGAGATTTAGCGGTTAGCAATTGTTTATAAATAAGGAATTGTTGATAAACAATGTATGCGGGCAAGTGTATGCACAGGGATGCTACATAGTGATTACCGAGCACAGAAGCTTGAAGACCTATTTGAATAATAGAGTAGAGAGCCCAGCAGAGGGACAAGATAAGTCCTATGACTAGATTGTTTTGAGCAAATAAGAATCTACTTTAGCATTTTAGATGTGAAGTTGCAAATAGATTTTTATTACTGTTATTTTGTAAGTGGCAGAAAATTTCTTAACCGAGTGGACTTAACAGTCTTATATGTAAACCCTCTAGCAAGGTAACATTCTAAATGAGTGTTTGAAATCCTTTGACAAGGTCACTTCTAACAAAGTGAAGATCCTAACAGATCTAAGGGAAATCCTTTAACCAGGTCACATCTAGCAATGTGTTTGTAATCTTTAACAGGATTTGCTTTTAACCGAGCATACTCTAGAAGAGTATATTTCTTAGTGGGTCCGAAATCCCACAGTGATTTTTCCCTATTTGGGTTTCCACGTTAAATTTGGTGTTATGAGTGTTATTATGATTGTGTGTTCATAAGTTTGCATGTTTAGCAGTTTTTAAGTTAAGTTGCTAAAGTATAAGTTACTGAGGTTGAATCTGTTGATTTTATGGAAGTTTAAGTTTGTATGATTCACCCCCCCCCCCCTCTCATCTTGTTAGCTATTGGCATTTGTACTTTACATTAAGTATCAGAACTAACAATCGGTATCAGAGCTTTGGAATCCGGAAGAAAAAGTTTAAAGGTACTTAAGGCAAAGATCCGAAGATGTATAAAAGGGATGCATCGAAGCTGAACAAGTCAAGTTTCTCCACATGGCAGAAAAGGATGAAGCTGCATTTATCAGGAATTGGAGAATATGCAACATATTATCTGGAGAATGATTACATTGCACCGAGCACCAACCCTATGACCTTGGAAGAGATTAAGGCAAAGCAAGAACATATTCAAGCTATGATTGAAATAACATCAGCATTGACTGACTCAGAGTTTAATGATCTAGAAGGTTGTAATGATGCAAAACCAATGTGGACTAAGCTCATATCTGTGTATGCAGGTGATGAACATGTTCAAAGAGCAAAAGTAGATAGTCTAAGAGGACAACTTGAATCCATGAGGATGAATGAAGGTGAGAACATAACCCAATACAGTACAAGACTAAAGGAGATTGTCAATCAAATTAAAGGAGCAGGTGGAACTATTGAAGAAAAGGATATAACAAGTAAGTTGTTGAGAACCCTTCTACCAGCTTATGCTATTCAAGTCTCTGCAATCAATGAATTGAGGTTTGTACCTAACATGCCAGTTTCTTTGGATGCTACTATTGGTAAGCTACATGCATTTGAGTTAAGTAATTTTGATAAGTGGGTCTTCGGTAAATAAAGTAGAATATGCATTTAGTTCTTTTCATATTGGTGAATATGATGATTACAATGATAGAATGAGTAAGTACTCTGAAGGGGATCACAGTGGAGCAAGTGAAAGATTTCGCATGAACATGGAAAAAGTGCACAAACTATATGAGGAAATCAAGAAGCAAGAAAAATTTGAAGCATTATTAGCCAGAAGGTTACTGAGAGGAAAAAGTAATTATAAAGGAAAGCTACCTTTAAAATGTTTCAATTGTGATAAAATAGGACATATGGCTTCTAACTGCCTTGGCAAAGAATCTAGTGAAAAGAGGGAATACCGAGATAACAGGCAGAAAGATAACCAATACAGAGGACACCGAGACTTTAGAAGGAGAGATAGAAACACATGTCTAGTAGCTGATGAGGAATCTAACGATGACAAATCTGATGAAACTGATACTAAGGAAGTTGTTTATGTGGCTATTAAAGATGGATCTAATGAAGAAATTTATGAAGAAAAAGCCCTAATATCTCACATAAATAATAATGATTCTTGGATCATAGACAGTGGATGCTCACATCATATGACAGGTGATAAACACAAGTTTGTTAAATTAGAAGACTATGATGGAGGCTATGTAAGATTTGGTAATGATGCACCATGTCCGGTAAAAGGCAAAGGATCTATAACACTTCTTGACAATGCTAAATGTGATGATGTATACTGGGTTGAAGGTTTGAAATACAATTTGTTGAGTGTAGCACAGCTAAACAATACAGGATACCGAATAGAATTTCAAAAAGGAATTGTCAAAGTTCATGATAAGCATGGAAAGTTAGCTCCTACCAGGACACAAAAAAAAGGTAATACATTTCATCTTGACTCAACTTGGAACAAGTGTCTTTATGCAAAGATAGATGATACTTGGTTATGGTATAAAAGGTTTTGTCATGTAAATTTTGATAATCTGATCAAAATAAGTAAGAAGTGCCGAGTAAGAGGTCTACCGAGTCTTGAAAAACCTGAGAATGCAATGTGTCAAGGATGCCAGATGGGTAAGATGACAAGATCAAGCTTTACAAGTAAGTCCTACACTTATAAAGGAATTTTAGATCTAGTACACACTGATCTTTGTGGTCCTATGAAAGTTCAAAGTTATTATGGGGATAAATATTTCATATTATTTATGGATGATTACTCAAGGATGATGTCAGTTATGTTTTTAAAAGAAAAATTAGAAGCTTTTCAAATGTTCAAATGGTACAAGGCGAGAGTTGATAATGAAACAGGAAGACAACTGAAATGTCTTAGATCTGATAGAGGAGGAGAATTCACTTCTAATGAATTTAACTTATACTGCAATGATCATGGTATAAAGAGGCAAGTATCTGCACCGAGAACACCTCAGCAAAATGGGATAGCCGAGAAAAGAAACAGATCAATTGTGGATTGTGCAAGAACCCTGATGATAGAAAAGAGGGTACCTCAAACATTTTGGAGAGAAGCAATCAGCACTGCAGTTTACACCCTGAACCGAGTTCAACTAAAGAAAGGAACTATGAAGACACCATATGAGATCTGGTATGACAAGAAACCTAATGTAAGCTACTTTAAAATCTTTGGAAGTAGATGCTATGTTCACAAAGATGACAGAAATGGAAAGTTTGATTAGAAAAGTGAAGAAGGAACATTTCTTGGTTATTCTTCTAGAAGTAAAGCATTTAAATGTCTGATCAAATCATCTAACAAAATAGTGGAAAGTGCAAATGTGAAAATTGATGAATTTGCAGAAAGAAATGATGAAGGAAATTCCAAAGAACTCGAAGATTATGAAGAATTTGTTTATGTTCAACCAAGAAGTCCTATCGAGAAAGTTGATGAAGAAAATGAAGATAATGTCCAGTTACCGAGTGATGAAGAAGATCATACAGAACCTACCAAGCCTATATTAGCCAAATATGTCAGAAGACATCATGCATCAAGTCAGATTATAGGAGATAAAGATGATCCAGTGACGACAAGAAACAAACTGAGACAGAACACATGTCTGATTTCTGAATTTGAACCGAGAATAGTGAAAGAGGCATTTAACAATGAAGATTGGGTAAATGCTATGACAGAAGAAATTGATCAAATCAAGAAGAATGACACATGGACACTAATCCCAAGACCAAAGGACAAAAATGTAATTGGTACTAAGTGGATTTTCATAAATAAGCTAAATGAAAAAGGTGAGGTCATTGGCAACAAAGCAAGACTAGTTTGCAAAGGTTATGCTCAAGAAGAAGGAATAGATTATGGTGAGACTTTTGCACCTGTGGCTAGACTTGAGGGAGTAAGAACATTGTTGGCATATGCTGCTTTCAAAAATTTCAAGGTATATCAAATGGATGTTAAATCTGCATTTTTGAATGGTATACTAGAAGAAGAAGTTTTCATTGAACAATCTGAAGGATTTGTTGAAGACAGGAGTAAAGATCAGGTATGCAAACCAAACAAAGCCTTATATAGTCTGAAACAAGCACCTAGAGCATGGTATGAAAGATTGCACTCTTATTTAATCAAGATTGGTTTTATAAGGACAAGTGAAAATAGCAATATGTACATGAAGAAAGATGATGACAATGGAATACTGATCTCAGCCATATTTGTTGATGACATTATATTTTGTGGTAATGACTCCTTATGCAAGAACTTTGGAAATGAAATGTGCAAAGAATTTGAGATGTCACTAATCGGTGAGATAAAGTATTTTATAGGTTTATAGATATTGCAAATGAAAGATGAGATTTTCATTACTCAATCCAAGTACATAAAAGAAATCTTGAAGAAATTTGGAATGGAGGATTCTAAACCAGTAAGTACTCCTATGACTACTAACTGTGAATTATCAAAGAATGATGAATCTACATTTGTTGATGAGACACTTACAGATCTATGATTGGAAAATTACAATATATTGTGCATAGTAGACCGGATATAGCACATGCAGTAGGTATTGTAGAAAGATTCTCTGCAGATCCCAAGGAAACCCATATGACAGCAATCAAGAGAATTTTCAGATACTTGAGAGGCACTGAAGATTAAGGCTTAGTATATGAAAAGAGGAATAATTTTGATTTAAAAGTTTATACTGATGTTGATTGGGCAGGCAACATAGAGGACAGGAAAAGCACAAGTGGTGGAGCTTTCTTTTTGGGAGAAAGACTAGTAAGTAGGCTTAGCAAGAAACAAGGATGTATTTCTCAGTCTACAGCAGAAGCTAAATATGTTGTTGCAGCATTGAATTGTACCAATATAGCATGGATCAAACAATTGTTGGAAGGTATAAATGAGAAAGTTACCAAGCCAGTAACTATATTATGTGATAATACTAGTGCCATTAACATTTCAAAGAATCCAGTAATGCACTCTAAGACAAAGCATATATCTATAAAGTATCACTATCTCAGAGAAGAAGTTCAAGAGAAGAAAGTTGTGCTGGAATATATCAGTTCAAAGGAGCAATTAGCAAACATCTTCACAAAGCCACTGCCAAGGGACACTTTTGAGTATCTTAGAAGCAAGTTAGGGATCCTACCCCTATCTTCTACTCACTGACCGAGTTCGGTGAAAGCATCAATTTGATGAATCTACAGAATATTATGTGTGGATTGATGTTGATTTACGCACTTTAGAAGGTTTTCTAAAGGTGTGCAAGAAAAAGTGAATAGAGACAAGTTGATCTAACCAAGACTGAGACGTTACACAGCAAGGCAAATCACGTCACAGAGGAAGAAATCATGATTTCGTTCTTTTACTTTTTGGCATTGTTGTCAAAGGGGGAGAAGACTAAATGGTTGACTGCATGGTAAAGCCTTGAATGATGGAAATAACAGAAGACTAATGACAGGGGGAGTAGATTGCAAAAATGGAAAAGACTAAATGCAAGTCAACGGCTCAGAACCTAATGAAAAATGGAGAAGACTTCAGAAGACAATAGATCAAGGATAACAGGAGAAGTCTAACAGCAATCTGAATCCGAATCAATTTGAATATCTTGTTGGTAGTACCATTTAATTGTTGGTTTTTCCATCAATGCCAAAGGGGGAGATTGTTGGCATTATAGTAAGAAAGATTGTTGATATTCAATAAGGATATTGAGAAGGTTGTTGAAGATTATTGATATAACTGAAGAAGGATGATAATTATCTTTATAACATTATTTTGTCTTTGATGTCAAGAAATTGATTATCTGATTCAGTGTGATGTTGCCATATCTTGATAAGATTGATTAGAAGAGAATTAAGATGTCATAAAAGACATAGAAAGAATGTGATGAATAAAGGGAGGAATAAGTTATTCAATGGGCAACTATTACCGAGTTAGACAATAATGAGATCATGATGTTTAGATTGCTTTGATATCCTACATATGTTGTTGATTGTAAGGATAATACTATACTATGAAACCGAGCAAAGAACCTAGTCGGTAAACCCTAAGGAACCTAGTCGGTAAACCCTAAGGTTATCGATATCGATTAATGAAGGCGAAATGTCTACCGAGTAAAGTTTAGTATTTACCGAGTTGCAACTGAGTTATGACAGTGCGCATTGGATGGATAAAAGCCTTATTTAATAAAGGACAATGATTAGCTGGAAATGTATAAATGATTGGTATGTCGTGCATGAAGTTTGTTAAGGATCTATGGCAAAGGAAAATCGGCAGGAAGATCTACAGCGCAGATTGAACCGCAATAACCTTATGCAAGTTCCAAGATAGGAATGCAAGTCCCGAGGTAAGGTAAAACGTTTTCAGATCGGAAGGATACATTGAACCTAGTCAAGTTTGAAGATCTGATGGCTAAGGTTGATTATGGGAAATGTGATCAAGGAGATTCAACGGTTAGCAATTGTTTATAAATAAGGAATTGTTGATAAACAATGTATGTGGGCAAGTGTATGCACAGGGATGCTACATAGTGATTGCCGAGCACAGAAGCTTGAAGGCCTGTTTGAATAACAGAGTAGAGAGCCCAGCAGAGGGACAAGATAAGTCCTATGACTAGATTGTTTTGAGCAAATAAGAATCTGCTTTAGCATTTTAGATGTGAAGTTGCAAATAGATTTTTATTACTGTTATTTTGTAAGTGATAGAAAATCTCTTAATCGAGTGGACTTAACAGTCTTATATGTAAACCCTCTAGCAAAGTAACATTCTAAATGAGTGTTTGAAATCCTTTGACAAGGTCACTTCTAATAAAGTGAAGATCCTAACAGATCTGAGGGAAATCCCTTAACCGGGTCACATCTAGCAATGTGTTTGTAATCTTTAACAAGATTTGCTTGTAACCGAGCATACTCTAGAAGAGTATATTTCTTAGTGGGTCCGAAATCCCACAATGGTTTTTCCCTATTTGGGTTTCCACGTTAAATCTAATGTTATGAGTGTTATTATGATTGTGTGTTCATAAGTTTGCATGTTTAGCAGTTTTTTGGTTAAGTTGCTAAAGTATAAGTTACTGAGATTGAATCTGTTGATTTTATGGAAGTTTAAGTTTGTATGATTCACCCCCCCCCCCCTCTCATCTTGTTAGCTATTGGCATCTGTACTTTACATTAAGTATCAGAACTAACAGTATTGCCATCAATGCCAAAGGGGGAGATTGTTGGCTTGATGATGATGATATTGATGTAATAGGATGTTTGATGACTTTATTTGTGTTAACATTGATGGAAACCATGTTTTGTTAGTCATCTAAGTCATCTAAATCAACCGATATAGCCTAATCGGTAGTGGAATTTTTTAGACAGCAAAATTGCTTAGTTGCAGTCAACCGGTAAACAAGAACAGTGTGATGATCAAGCAATCGGTACGGATGATTGGAGAAGAGTTAGATGTTGCATTTTATAAGAGTGTTAGATACAGGAACATGCACCTATTTTTTAAACCACATCAGCATATTGAGCAAGTTATGATCGGTAGAATAGTTAGAGTTAGGAAGAACAGAGAACCGATAAAGCGGAGTTACTTTGATCGGTAACCGGTAGACTTATTGTTATATTTTGAGTTATGTTTTGTTTGGCCAACATAAGTAATGAGTGGGAAATTGTAATAGGTGACCAGATTCAATGAACCTAGGAAATTGTTCCAAGGTTCTTAGTCGACTTAACAGAGTTGTTATACGGAGATGTAAATTGAATGATTTCATGGATCAAGAGTGAGAATTTGATCGTGCGGTGGAAGGAGTTAGAGTTTGATGTCTAGTCAGTGATAGAAGCAGAGCATAAGCGGATCTAATCAGGCACAGAGGTGCTAATAGAAGATCAGTCAAACTTGTTGTTCCCTAACAGTTGTAGCAAGAAAATCCTCTCACAAGGTCACTCCTAATAGGACGCGGTAGGATCCTAACAGGTCTGAAGGTTAAAATCCTCTAACAACGTGACACATTAGCTTGTGTTTTGAAATCCCTTAGCCAGGTAGCTCCTAACAAGGCTGGATCCTAACAGGCCTTATTATATAGCTCTTAACCAGGTGTACCCCTAACAGGGTGTTGTATGACCTTAACCGGTCAGATCTCTATACTGCAGATAGTTGATCTTTGTGGGTATTAATTCTCACCGTGGTTTTTCCCATTTGAGTTTCCACGTGAAAATCATTGTGTTATGGTTTGCATACTTTGTTGGTTGTTTGCTTATGTGGTTATATTTCTTGCATGCATATTGATTTTCAAGTTGATGAAAGGTGTTATCAAATTTATTAAGTTTTTGCTTGCACTGATTCACCCCCGCCCCCCTCAGTGCCTTATAAGTTTATCATTATTATACTACTATTTTATAGATTATTTGATATTAATCAATGGGGGAGATCTATACCATGCCCCCAATCTAATTCATACTTATTTTTCCTCGTCATAGTAACATGATTACAACAAATAGAAGAATGAAAATACATCAAATGCCTAAGATTTGATCCTGACAGCAATTGACTAAGGATTAATTAAGTGATTAATGATTTAGCATCCCATGTGATCCATTATGTATGTCCTAGTTTGTCCTGATAACCTGAAGGTAATTACTGGGAAGGAAGAAGGACATGGAATGCATTTGGTTCTGCATATAATTAAGTGTCAATGCCACATATGAAGGGAAAAAATCAAGTGTGATCCATTAAGATTATGGATGGGTCACCAAATGATTTGTTAAGTCAATAAATTAGGCAACGAGTAAGGCATCAAATGAGACACCACCCTTTAAAGGAGAAACCCTTCCAATAGACACAACCTCTCTGCATGAAGAGAAGGTTATAAGAACAAGGACGGGTGGCAAAAGCAAGCATCATGGAGAATAATTCCAAAATATAATAATGATGATTAGAAGAGAGAGATTATGCCTGGAAGGGTAAAGGCTAAATATAAAGTAAAATATTGAATTGAAATAATATTACCTCAAAATTGATAATGATGGTGATCTAATGCTCTTTGGATGAGACCTTCAAGGTTTGATGCAATAGCATGATACGGCAAGGCATGAAAGAATCAATCATAAAAACACACTTGCATGTAGGTTTTTGTAGCTTGCTACCCCTTAATACTTATATTTGAAGAGACTTTTTGAATAATTCTTCCTCCGGGAAATTTCTTAGAATGTGTGGGTATGAAAATTGTTGGTGTAAATTATGTCTCATAATTACACTTTACTTAAGTTGACTTAAGATAATGCATTTCATAGTAGTTTGGATATGAGACACTTGGGGAAGTGTGAACATAGGGATGATGCATGTAGGATAAATTCCACCTTTTGTGGTCTTATCTTGTTATTACATTTCACCTTTGATGGGTGATCCACCTCTTACGAAATATTTTATTATTTCTCCTACTTACTCATACCTACCCTCACCTACCCTTGTTTCTCATTGGGCCACATGTCATGTTCGTGTGCTCACATATCCATATGGCATTGCCTTTATAAGCAGGCCCATCTTCTTTGTATTGGTTAATCTAGTTGATCATATTTACATATTGATGAGAATACAGTTCATTCTTGTCAAACTATTGTCTCTATTATTTATGATATTCTTTGTGCTCTAGATCTTGGCTATATTCAACTAATTCTTACATGGTATCAGAGCCATTGGAGCTTCATTGAGTAGTCTATTTGGAGACATTTTTGGAGCACTTGAATTTCAAATCTGAGGAGTTGCACATTTTGGGGGTATTGTATAGCGATTCTGACCTCACTATTATGTTCGAGAGGTTGTTTCCATGAAAATTGAGTATAAATTCGCATATTTTTGGTGAAAGTGCAATTTGTGGCTTTGGAGAAATTTTTTACCCAATTTGGGTAGTATAGTATGGATTTAAAAATTAAAAATTAAAAATATCTATTTTTGCAAAAAATATTTTAATTTTGTTTGAGGGGGGGCGAGGGGCTTTGATAACCCCACCCCCATACTGACTTTCTTTTCTCTGCGTTATTTGCAGAGTGTACGAGCCTTGGTTGCTTGTCTTTTGACCACCGGCCAAACTTCCATCAGCACCTGAGCTCCTGTTGTTCTCCCCTCCAATTCTTCGCTTCCCCTATGCGCCCCCCATCCTCCACATCAACACCGGCGACAAGCTCCCATAGGTCCCCCATCGACAGTGAGACAGTTTTTAGGCTGCCATGTGGCCCTTGTGATAGCCCAGTGAGAGCCACTTGGCGTCAATGGATGTGCAGACCCCTGCCAACTCAGCGACACATCGTAAATCATCATTTGCCCAATAAAGCATACTATCTACCCAATTAGCACCACATGAGTGCAACATCAATGCCACCTCAACATTGCGTCGAGGCCATGTCAGCGGCATACCTTGCCACATCATTTGTGTAGGTAGGGAGGTGAAGTTTTTTTACGAGCAGACGATCATCAAATTTAATCTAGTGAAGTGTTGATGTCAGCACTACGTCAGCACCTTTTTGAAAATTTTAGACCCCCTCTCCAATTGAGTTTTTGAATTTGCAGTCCAACTTTGAAGGCTCATAACTTGGTCATTTTGAGGTCTTTTTCATTGCAATTTTTTTATTTGGGCTAATTTTCCGTGCTCTTTGCAGTCGTGTAGTTATTTTTTAATTTTGGTGGACATATTTTTCAAAACAATGAGGAGGCCTTACATGCCCCCCACTTAAAATGTCAACATATTTTTATGTTGATATCTTAAGGAATATAGAGATCCACCAAGGAAACCTTAACAAAAATGCATGCATTCCTAGCTAGGAAGAAGATTCTTATAAAGAATACAATTTTCAAGTGAGGAAGAGATGGTTGTAAAAGAGATATCTTACAACAAATGTACATGGGTCCTCATTAAGAATACATAGCTATCAAAGTGGGAGGAATAGATCTATGCCTAAATATATTTACCTCCAAAAAATAAGAGGATATCTTTAATAAAGCTGACATATTTAACTAAAAGGGGAAGGAGGTCAAGAATACTCAACTTTCCTATTGCTAGGAGAGGGAATTCTTGATGAATAATTGCACACTTTCAACACCAAGGAGAGATAATTTATAAAATACATATGCCTTCAAGCAACAAAGAGGTTCTAATCAAGGATACACACCTCCAAGAAAGGAAAAAATCCTCATGAAGAACAAACAATTCTATGAAAAAAATGATATCAAGATATATAAAACATACAACTCAACAAGGGGAAAGTGGATCCTTAGGAAGGATGAAGGTTTGAAGACTATTATTGCCCCCTAGTACAGAGAAAAGAATAATTAGTCTATTATGTTGTTGTCTAAGTATGATTGGACATGAAATTATACCACCATGAATGACAATGAGCCCCTAATAGGTAAGATACTAGTTTCACATAGTGAGGAAAAACATAATAGGAAATAAATGTTATTGAAATACACGATAAGTTACATTTGGAGAAAGAACAATATCAAATGTTATAGGAACAAGAATATTATGAAAAGTTCACAAACACATTTATTCAAAAGAACAAGTTTATGTGATCACCTTTTTTGTTTTCCTAATCCTTCAAAGGTGGAAGAGTGATCAATCGGTCTCTTAAGAGGTTTAGCAAGACTTGATCTTCTTTAGATAAAAGAAATTATTTTGTCTTTATTTCAGTATCATGTGGAGGAAAGTGTTTTGTTATGTTTTGAGGTCATTAAGGATAAAGTGGAGGAAAAGGAAAAGTAGGGAATCCTACACCCTCTCTATAATGATGAGGTACGAGATCTATAAGGACTTTGATTCCTTGTTCCATATTTCCAAGAATTTGTCCACTATATCCTTGTTTAGAAAGCATGTTAAAGCCAACATTATAATGTGTATGAAACTCTAAAGGGTAAGCTCTTTCATCTTAAACCTCATTAAAATTGGTAGTGTAAGCAGGTTTTGAAGCACCAAAAGGATGAAGAGATGAATAAGGATTGATCCTTGTAGGAGGATGCACATATTTACTAGTGTCATTCATATCCATTTGGGAGGTAAGAGAGTTCTTTTGAATTAGGTTGTTCTTATAATCTTAATCATTGGCTTCATCTTCATCTTTTCTTGATATAATGTTGGGAGACAAGTCATCAAGGAAATGAGTAGCATCATGTTGCATTGAAATATCTTGATAGGAAAAATAGTCTATAGGAGAGGAGTAGGCATCTATGTACATTAGTGTATCAAGATTTTAGTTGTTAACATCTAAGTTATGTTCCTCTCGCACAAAAGAACTCTAATGGGGGAGGTTATCTTTGGGAGAAGAGTCATCATGAGAGATCACTGAAAGAAGTGGTAATGATATTTTTTTCTTGCATCCAAATATCCTCATGACTAAGAGAAGGTTTAAGACAGGTATAAGTGTTGTCTTTCAAGAATTCATCTCTAAAAGGGAGAGCATTGAAATAGATAGAAGGTAAAGAGTTGTCAACATCTTGTATCACAATTTTTGCTTCATTAGGAGTGCGGTAAAGTGTTAAAAGGGTAACTAGCCCATCATCACATGAAGGATATATTTTCATTGCAAAAGTGATGCACACATAGAAAAATGAGATAACAATTATTTGATTGATTAAACAATATGAAATAATAATTTTGTGAGTTATTAACTAATGCAATGAAATAATTTCCATAAATGAATGCTTCTAAATTTGGAAATTTCCTACCAAAATCAAATCTAAAACAAAAATTCATAATTTTGCAAAACGTGAGATATGTCAAATTTACCAAAATGAAATGGAGTGGAAATGAGTTTACTAGTTTTAAAATGCAAATTAGGAATCATTTCCAATCCTTACATTTGTTGGAGAACAATCAACTAGGCCCAAATTTAGTCCCTTACAAGGGCTAGAAACTCATGATTAATTGTTCTCTTTGTTATTGCTATGATTGGATATGATAATAACAATAAGAGATTTGCAAAAACTAGGTAAAATACTAAAAAAATGATAGTATTCAACATAAACAAGCACACGTGAATCAAAAAAATATATATATAGAAGACCAGATCTAGAAATAAGACACTAAAAGGAATGTCACTAAAATTTTGAGTTGGAAAATGTTGGACTAGTATGCTAGGTGCCTTAGTCTTGATAGGTGTCCTACAACATAAGACTTCAAAATCTAGATCAGGATGCTCCTCAAATCACACTCTCTAAAATTCAGCCAAAAAGTGTTAGATTAGTGTTCTAATTGACATAGTCCAATACTTTTCACATGTTCAAAAACTAGAATTGTAGGTCTCAGCCTGCACTATGTAACTTTTAGTAGTCAGACCTACAAGTTATTAATTGAAAATAGGAGAGATGTATTATGTTGTGTAGCGTCCTAAAATTGCACCCCTTTGTAATTTTGACGGCATTTGGGGCCCTCACTTTAGTGTTCGCATCCATATGCCTAATTAAGTCTTGATTATGCTTATACCATGCAAATTGGGCCTTGTTTCCACTTTATCTGGTGCATAACCCCTTAGTCTAGCCCTAAAAAGGGATAGGACCAAGGTGTGGCACTTTGGTCCTCATTGGGACCAGGGTGCCACACTTTGGTCCCCCTTAAGTGGCCCCTTTCTTGGTCCCCTCTTTCCTCTTCAAAAATGAGCAGGAAATCTCTCCCCATGTCACCCTATGTTGGAAAATTGATGTGTTTTTCTACGAGAATGTATATAAGGAGGTTTTCCCCTCTCATTTGTATATCATGACATCATAAGAGAAAGGTGAAATTATCAGCATCAAGCATTCAAGCATTCATCAATTTTCTCAAGAGGTCTTAAAGGTTGCATTCTTCATTCATCAATTGATAAGCAACATTACATCAATCATTTGCAAGCATGTGTGTGTGATTAGGGTTTTGTCATGTTCATGCCATTTCATACAATATATGTGATTACATTCAAGAAGCAAAGTAGCATTATCAATCATTGTAGATCCGAGGTATATCCTTTCATCATTTATTACTGTAGCGTCCTAAAATTGCGACACTTGCAATTTCGACCGCATTTGGGTCTTCACGATGGCGGCGCAACACTGAACCTGAATGGAGACCTCGAAACTTGTTCATGACATCAAAAACTGCATTTTTCAGCACCCTGGCCTGATCCTCCTTGCACCCTGCTGCCCCTGGAGGTGGGACCATGGCGCCCAGCACCCTGGTCCTTCAGGACTAGGGCGCCCAGTGCCTTGGTCCCCCAGGACCATGGCGCCCAGCGCCCTAGTCCCTGGCCCTATTTTGGGCCCGGTCTCTTTTGGGGCTTCGGGTCTTTATGTTTGCAAATTGGAAAATAATGTTTCCTGGTCGGCCTAAGGTCGGGAAAATCAGTCTTTCAACCCTAATTGACAAGTATATAAACTACATTTCCTCTCCCATTTTAGGAGGAGGGACATATGTGTACAAGACGCGGAAACGATATTCAAACATTCAAGCATTCAAGCATTCCTTCAAGCAATTGATCATTCTAAATCTCCATTCAAGGCTAAGTGTTGCATTCAAGACAAGGATTCAACCATTGAAGAGGAGATCACATACAACATACAACATACTACATACATTACACCTTCGCATGTAAGAATACAAACATTCTTACAACAAGGTATCAATACTTGTTTACATTACAAACATTTACATTTACAGCATTCTCATTTCTTGGTTAATTCCAAAACCGAGGTTTGACCTAAAGGCAAACCCCTCATCCCTAACCCCCCAATCGTCCTCTCTTTTCTGTGTGTAGGTTGCAGGTACGCGGCTGTAATTGAAGATCTGGAATCCTTGTGCAGAGACGAACAGATCCCCCTTCGTTTCGCAGATTTTTCGGAGGACCGTGTGCACGCCGGGCGCCATCGTCCCGTCAACTTTCGCTCAAATTTGCAGAACAGCACCGTCTCGACATTTTACTACTAATTCCAGGTCCGCAGCTTCATCCCATATCCCTATCTCTGTTTATAAGCGAATCTTTCTTGCTTTACATGCATTCCTAGTTCAATCTTTCTATCTACATTCTTTACAAAAGAGGGTATCCTTGATGTCTTAACCCTTGAAACTCATATAGAATCCAATCTTGCATTGCGTATGATTGGATCTTGTGGGTTTCAACCCCTCTTTTGAATGTAAAGTCTCTCCTAAGTGAAAACCATCAACCCTAGTGACTCTCCCTTCTTTCTCCTTGGAGTTGGGGAGGGGAGAACGGCTAGGGTTCGATTTTTTTCCGCTTTACAATTACAATATTTGCAATATTTCAATCAAGGTTAATTCCCAAATTGGGGTTTGACTTAGGCAAGCCCCTATTCCCAACATATTTCCCTTTCTTTCTATGTGCATGAAACAAGTATGGAGTTGTACTCTTCAAAATAGGCATTATTTGCATAGACGAATCAACCCTCTTTGGCATGCGAAAAAGTAGGAGGACCAGGGTGACAAGCACATTAGTCATGACATTTTTGAAGCCTTTTTTAGGATCATATCCAAATCTACATATGCTGCTTAGATCCAGGTGCACATGAAAATCTTGCATCTGTAGCTCATTGTTTCTGCATTTTTACCTTCACTTTTCAATGCTTTATCTTAATTCAGCATTTTGACTCCCAAAAAAAGAGTAATCAACATCAACCCCTTGAATCCAATCAGTATTTTAGTCCTCATCGGAGTTTTTGAAGAAGCAGTTTTACGAGAACAAATGACTTGTTGTATTACAAGATGGTCTTTAAAGTCTTGAATCCTAAGGAGGTCATCCATAGGAGATTTATCATCATTTCCCAGGCCTTCTATGTTGATTTGTGTAGGAGGTTTTATAGGGACACGAATTACTTGTTCAAAATTTTCAAGTCCTCGTCCTCTAAAACCTTGTTTTGATATTATGTTAAAGCCACTCCTATAAGAATCGTTTAATTGAAAGGCGAAGGAACATTGTAATTAATTTATTTGAATTTTATAGTGTAAGGATGTTTAGAAGGAATTAAGGGATTAGTAGATGAAGAAGGAATATCTTGTGAAGGAGGACTTTCCTTTCTTTCATCATACATATCCTCTTTGATAGATTGGAAAGGAAGATCCTTATCATCTAAGGCCTCATCTTTACTTAATGTTATATGGGGAGATAGATCACAAATAAAATGCATGACATCATCTTCTCACCATCTTCTCTACAAATGTTTTGGTGTTTAAGATAGACTCTAGGAGAATAAGGAGGATCTAGAGAGATAGAAACACCAATATTTTGATTTTGCCCCCCTCGCACTAGGGTATGTGTATGAGAGGAAGATGGGGCCATGTTGCTCTTCAATTCTTATTCTCCATTAGAGAGATCATTCATATGAGTATTAGCTCTTTCTTCATTCACACTAGATACCCTAGGAGAGTTACAAGTGTTAGGTTTTCCATTAGCATCTCTAGAATTGGGATTTGCAAAAGCTTTGAGGTGATCTATATATGAAACACACTTTCCTAAAAACATCACCATAAAACAACATGCACTATAAATGAAATCTTCTCAAGATCAAATTGGCTGAAAGGAAGGAATTTTGAAAGTCTAAAAGCATAATATGCCAAAGTATTATGAATGAAAAGAAGCATTGTGAAATGAAATAAGCCATTATCCAACACATGATTTTGATAAATATAAGTGAAGAGCAAAGTAATCATATGTGAAATAGAAAATAAATCAGATCTATTAAATGCCATAATGAAAGTTGAAAAGGGAAGCAATCCACACATCAATTTAACCAAAATAAATAAGGGTTTTTATAAATCGAACCTCTAAATTTATATAATCTGATGAATTTAAATTTGAATTTTAAAATATTTATAGATTAGATATGAAACAATTAATCCAATTAGGCAAATTACAAGCTCAATTATAGAATTAAAAATTAAGGTTTTTGTGAAATTAACCTCCGAATTTTTAAAATTCAATTGGAAATTAAACTTCTAAATGTAAATTTGAATTTTAAATCGCATAAACACTTAGATCTGAGAACATAAATCAGAAATAAAGATGTAAGGAGTCAGGTTCACCAGAATGTAAAGGGTGGAAAATTAGGGTTTTCACCATGAGAGGAATGAACACCGCTAATTTACCTAAAGTTACATTCAAAAGAGGGGTGAATGCAATAGATTTTATCACAAATCGGTAATGATGAGGACTGAAATACTGATTGTCTTGATTTTCAAAATGCAATGAAAGCACTTATTGATAGTGGCAAAGTTAAAATCATTGATGACAATCCTTCTTCTAATAATAACCCTTGTCCTCAATCTCAAAAGAATAAGCCTACACCTACTGATGATCAAGAAAAATTGGCTACTAGAATCTTTTGGAAATTCAAGTATGACAAGAATGTGATTTTTCCTTTTGTGAAGTTTAGCACTAACCATAAAGAAGGTAGTGGACATTGCCTTTTTCATCATGTGGGTCTCATTCTCTTGGAAAGTGTAAAGAATTTAAGGAATTTGTTCAAGAACAATACGATCGAGCTCGTATATGTCTTTCAACATATCTTGCTCTCTTTCTTGGTAAAAAGGTAGTGCTTTAGCACTCCTTTAACCCTCATGTTTCTCCTCGCCCTATGACACAAGTAGTTAGCTTAATTGGGGGCTCTTTGTCATTAGAGGTGGTTCTTTTTCAAATTCAAATATCTTGGGGTAGCAACATGATTCTTCTCCACCCCCTATCTCATCTTTTAAGTTTAACCATTTACTTTCGGGATTGCATTCTTCATCACTTGATGTCCTTTCTTTCATAGAGTTATCCTTCATGTGGATGCATGTGTGTCCCTTTTTATGACTTATTCTTTGTTTGAAATAGCACGTCTTTTATGAATAATCTCTCCTAAAGAAATGTGTGATTCTTCTGCCTTGCCTATCCTTGTCTTCTTGCTTGGGGGCAAAGAATGGATTTTCCCTTTTCTCTATTTCTATATAAAGTGTCACTATTCCCTTTAGGGGTTGTGTGTTGATGACTAATCCCTCCTTAGGGGAATTTGTGATCTTTCTTTATCTCTTTCTCTTTAAAGATTACTACTTCTTTAGAGTTGCATTTTACATATAGTAATGTCTTTTCTTAAATTGAGTATTTATTCATGTGAGTATATTGTGCATTTTCTTATTTCTAATCTCTCCTTAGAAGTTGTATAATTCTTCTCATTGTCCTTACACTTGGGGGGCAATGATTTCTCTGTCTATCTCTCTTAGCCTCTCTAAGGATCTACTTTTCCTTTGGTGAGCGGTGTTTGCTTATGGTTTGATGTCATTGCTTGTGTGAAAATGTTGTTTGCTCAAGGATTCTCTCTTATGAAAGAGGTGTATGTCCTTGGCTACAACCTATTTTTCACTTGGTGATGTATACCTATCATAAACTTTCCCCTTCACATTGGTTCAAAAGTGTGTCATCCTTCATCAAGAATCTCTTACACTTAGCAATGGGGAGGAGGTATGAATTATTGTTCCCCTTCTTTTCTTTTGGTAGTGTTGTGACCATTTCACACATCACCCCATCAAAAATAGGGACCCCCTCGTCTCGCTTCTAGCAGCTGTAGTTAGTCGATTAAATTGTTAGAACCCTGATATTAGACTCCAAAATGTAGATTCCCTTTGTCCTAGAGCATTGTCGATCTTAGTAGTTGAGGATGAGACACATAGATAAGAGGTATCTAGGAGAAGTTGAGATCATCGAAATCTCTTGGCTTGGGTCAATTAGGGTTTGAAAAAAGCATGAGGAACGTGAATGAAAGTTTGTCTCGAATGCATTGAAATGTCAAGACTTGGTGTAAAAGAACCTCAGATGGTTGATTTGATGAAGAAGGTTTTGACAAAAGATGAAGTTGTGAATCATGATTTTCCTTAAAGGTGAAAATTCGATGAGCTTAGTTTCAAAATCTTGACAAAACTTTGATTCACTAATGAATTGCAAAGATATCCAATATGGCCGACTAAGGAAGGAGAAGCAAAACAAGTCAATTTGGTTGCCTCAATCAAATCTTGCAAAGGTGCTCTAAAATGTCACCTTGATGATTGATTTGCAAAGGTGAGTTCAAAAGCCACCCAGACCATGACTTGCAAAGGTGCTTCAAAAAGCCGCCTAGACCATGAGTTGCAAAGGTGCTTCAAAAAGCCGCCTCAATCATGACTTGCAAAGGTGTCTCTAAAATCCGCCATGATGATCAAGTTGCAAAGGTCTCTCCAAAAGTTGATCAAATGTAAGACTTGCAAAGGTCTCTCCAAAAAGCCAATCAAATGTAAGACTTGCAAAGATGTCTCCAAAATCCAATCAAATGTAAGACTTGCAAAGGTGTCTATAAAAGTCGGTCTGGAAGGTATGACTTGCAATGGTACTCTAAAAAGTCGTCACCACCCAAACTTGCAAAGCTCTCTCAAAATGCCACCACAAGCAAGTGTTGAAAAGGTCATTCAAAATTCGGCGTAGATGACAACTTGCAAAGGTCATTCAAAAAGTCACCTCAATCGTGACTTGCAAAGGTCATTCAAAATGCTACCTAGATGACAAGTTGCAAAGGTCATTCAAAATGCCGCCTCAAAGATGATTGCAAAGGTGATACAAAATGTTGCCTAGATCAAAGTTGCAAACGTCTCTTTAAAATCCACCACGGTTGCAAAACTCGAAAGGAACAAAAATGAAGAAGTCGGCTTTCCAAGATGAGCTCGAAAGTCAAAAATGATGAACAAAAATGAAGAAGTCGGCTTTCCAAGATGAGCTCCCAGCACAAAGGGAAAATTAAAAAACAAATTAAAAGAGACAAGTCGACCTAAGGGAAGATAAAACGAAAAGACACATCTCTATGCCTCCAATGCCTATATAAGAAGGTTTTTGTTTTCATTCCAACACATCGTTCAAGGCAATCTGCTCTGTAAATATAAAGGATCAGCGAACAACATCATCAAAAAACAATTTGATTCTAAGTTGCATCTCTAAAAATACAATTTTTCAAGGGCGAATTTCTCTATATTAACGATTTTAACAAGAAATTTTGATCATTTCATTGATCAAAATGCATTCTCAAGAAAGGCGAAATTGATTTCCAGTTCAAAATTTGTATATCATCATATCTGCATCAGCGTATAAAAGGTGAAATAAGGTCAAATCAGACCTTGACAATTGGCGAATTGGTAGTTGTAAGAACATATTTCCATACAAACTACCTTTACAAACCCAAAAGTTTTGATAAATTGCTATAAAGATGTGAAAATCATACGTTCATTTTATCAGCTTCAGGTCTGATTTTTTTTTTAAAGAGTTGTAGCTTTCAAATTTAACAAAAGTTTTGTTTGCCTTAGCAAAGGTAAGATAATTTTTTGATCAAGTTGAAGGTCAAAAGCATTCTTATCTATCACATCTTATCCCTCAAAAATTCAAGAACCACATCTATTTGGTGAAAAAATATCTTGTTTGCAAGCCAATGAACGAAGCGAAAACATGAGGAAACAAGAGGTAGGTCCAAATGAGGAATGAATTCAAAGATACACTCTCTGTGAAACTAAACTCACCTCCAAAGGGCGAAAAATCAGTGACACCAACTTTGGGCACACTGATATGGAAGATTTATGAGATCGAGTGTTCGGTAGAGGCAAATACACCACTTCGAAGATAGCAAAGAAACTCACAAGGAACGGCATTGCTCACATTAAAAGCTTCCCACGAGCAGTACAATGCAGCGAATTGGTTCTAGAATGTGCAAAGCATTATGACCCAGAGAGGAGGATTATAGTAGCACCAGATGGCAGCAAGATAGCATACCTCACGGAGCTATCCATAGCTGAAGTGTTCAATGTGCCCACATATGACAAGCTCATTTACAAAAGTAAGGATGATGCATTGGCACTATACCAAAGACCAGAGATATGCGATGACATCCTCAACAAAAAATGGATCCTAGAAGCATGGAGTAGTCATAAGATAGTACCCAGGAAGACACTCCTCGAGTCATATTTCAAGGAAGGACTGGCCAAGCTTGTAATGATGTTGAACAGAGTTATGGGATCCCCACAAACTGCATCCTATGAACCTTGGATGTGGTATTACATAGAGGAAGTGACTAAAGGTGCTAACATAATCAATTGGGCCAAGATAGTGAGTGATAATCTAGATGAGCAATTGAAGAATGTACGACAAACTAAAACATTCTATCTGAGCTCATACTTAGTCTACATTTTGGCAAGATTCGGGAAGTACAAAGGTTTATTGTAGGGCACCTGTTGAGTCAATAGAAGGACAAATTTTTCCATCTGATGCCTTTCTACGGTTGCACTTAAACAATAGTGTTGCTCATTTCAGGAGGGTGAACGATGCATTCACCACGCATATTATGAGAACGTTACAAGGGGGCACTCATATTAGACTATCTAAGGAGGATACAAGGATGCTCCTCATATGCCTACTGTCTACCAAGATATCCTACTGACAGGATGGTGTTGTTAGAAGTATCAAGGAAACTATTAGAATATGATGCAATTAAAAAGAAAAGAAAGAAATCTAAAACCACCTTCCCAGTCATGGTAGGAGAATCATTTGAATCATGCCCCACCCTTTTAACAGCACAAGGATCGGAAGAAGAGCTACAACACTATAATCTCAGGATTCATACCTCAAGGAGCAACTTTGATCGGGCTATCATAACATTGGAACAGTGAATAAAGAGAACTTTCACCACTTCATGCATATTGAAGACCATTGGGATAATGCAGCTGATGACTTTGAAGTAGGAGAAAGAGCATACTCAAGATTATCTCTTAAATTGATCAGACATACAAAATTATTGCGGGTACCGGATCAAATTGAGGGAGATGAATATGTGATACTGTATAGACCTAAAAATGGCTATGATTTATTAAATAAATATTTATTATTTATTTAATGAATATTCTTCTACAAAAATTTATTTATTTTAATTCATTTATCCTATTCTTCTATTTTCAATTATTTAATTAAATATTTATTATTTAAATAATTATCTTCCTAACTCTCCTTGATTAAATAAATCAAAATTATTTAAAATTATTCACCTCTTTTACTTGAGTCTCTTCCACATCAACTTATCCTCCCAACTTATTCTTTATGTGGCTAAATATTAATTTTTCATATTTTTTAATTAGCTACATTATCTTCAACTCCCACTTCCTCTATTCCCTTCACTACTCCTACATCTTTGGAGGAGATTGTGTCCACTTCATCCTAGTCAAACTCCACTTGTCTTGCATTTCCTAGATTGTCTCCAACTATCCTCTATTCTTGGAATTCCTAACTGTGGTCAACTCTAGCAAGCTACCACTTGGATTTTTCTCCCACCTTTTCCTCCATCATGTATGTGTAGGAGGAACATCTTCCACCTTCTTCTCTCACATCTCAACTAATCAAATCATAGCCATCAACTTATTAAGATTCACTCTCAACCATTGATCTTTGCCACATGGGATTTTGCTCATGGAAAATCTATAAAAAGTTGCATTTTCCACTAGTTTGAATCTAATCGTATTTTTTGCACTCGAGTTATTTTAGAGCATTTTGAGCATTTTTAGAGTGTGCCTTTGACTTAGATTAGATATCATATAGCTTTATAATATCATTATGCATACTTAGTTTGCATTTAGAAATCGAAGACTACTATCTCTTCATCTTTGTCATCTTGAAGATCATTATCAGTGCAATCTAAGAGCAATCAAATCATCTAATTCAAGAGCAGAAGGTGATAGGACACAATGGGACAACAAAGGGAAGTTTATTTCTTTTGAAATTATTTCTTGTATTTTGTTTAATTGGTAATCTAGGAGCTTTCATAGTTTCTATTTTATTTTCTAGGTTATAGAGATACTACCACACTACAGAAAAGAAAAGGACAACCATCTTGCTTCAATAGATTGGTATGCTCCCAAGTTCACCCAAGCAAAAGTCATAAATCAAATAGTGTTAGACAACACTAGGAAATCGATATTGTATCAAGCTAATAAATTGACATCAAAATTTGTCACTCCAGCATATGACCAAATGGATAATGAGGAGTCGTCATTCTACCAATATGAGAATTTAGAAGAGTCTGAGGATGAAAGCACAGGAAATGAAGTGAACACACAAGGGAGAACAATCAACGGGACATTCCTGAAAGTTCACAAACCCAAGCAAAGAAGAGAAAAAGGGTGAATGATAATTCAGCTCAGCACAAGAAGCAAAGGTCAACAAGAACTCCATCTACCACTAGTACTCCTTCTGAAAGAGAAGTGAATACTTTTGTAGACATGAATGCAGCTTCGAAAGGAAAGAAAATATTGCAAGAAGATGAAGGAGTTATTCAAAATACACAAGATAGGAGAAGTGTCAATGAATCTAATATTACCAATCAGAAAGAGGATCAAGAAGTCAATTCACCACCTCATGATGAGGAACCCACTTATGATCAGCAAATCAATACAAATGAAGAAGGATGAGGTATGGATGTTGATAATCAGAATCAAAAGCATTATGAAGACACATTCATGGCCCCCGAAAATAATCAACAACAATCTGGTTTAGATGAAGTGGATGATCAAGCTCCCGAATGGTTGAAAGAATGAATGAGGAACAAATTAGTGACAATAGTAGACAAAGTTAGAGATTTGGATACTTTGCTTGATAGACTACAACAGGATTATGAATAATGCATCTAGTTCTCGAAAGGTGCAAGTGGCTATTCCCAAATTTGATAAACCAAGGGATCAAACTATGGCAAAAGATTATGACATAAGAGAGATAGACATTGGTCCTATCACTTGCACTCAGGTTGTTGAAGAGTTTAGAGGATCAACCTCTAACATGGAAGAATGATTGGATATTGAGGTAAGAAAGAAGAAGCAATTGAAAGAAGAGAACAAGCAATTGATAGATTGCATTCACCGTATGTCATCTCAATAGGAAGAAGGTGCACCTCCCCCACCTTAGATACTCTCCAAGGAAGCAGTTGAAGGAGTAGAAGAAACAAGAGTAATAGACCAAAGCACTAAGGCTTGGATCAAAATTGCTTTCCAACAAGCTAGTACATTCACTCATGAGTATGTACAAACTTATGATAGAGTCACCACTTTCTTGTGCAGAATATAGAATATCATGGAGATATGGGAGGAGTTTCAGTTCATCTGAGATAAGACCATTCCACGTTTGCAAGCATTAAAATAAAATCCCAAGTAGGTGCTAATTGATGGTGGAGTGATGGATGTAAAAGCAGTTTATGACTTCAACAAGTGGTATTGCATTTTGGTGACTAAGAAAGAAACTATTGATAAGACAAAGGATGATTGCATCAAAATGGAAGAAAAACAAAGGAATTCAAGAATACTTCATCATCTCAACAAGAGAAATGTTCCTTCGAGATATGCTTGATGAAGATGGTTTTAGAGTTGATGAACTACATAATAAGATAAAGTTTATCTTCTTGCCAACCATAGGTTTCTTAGATACTATTTTGACTGGAGTATGTTCGTTCATGGTTTTCAAGGGAATGTTTCATAAGTAGGAAATGGAATGGCAAAGAGTCTTTGTTACTTGTGCTAATATATTGGAGGTGATCGAGTTCAAACTTGACAATTTGCCAAACTTGTCCATGGAAGAGATCAACGCAATAATGACCAAGTTCGTTGCATTCGCCATCAGAGAGAAGGACCAAGGAAACGAGCTTCTAGAAGAAAGTTTGTTATGAGCTACATGTGGTGTTCATTTGCTCATTGGAGGAAATTTCCTCAAAGTTTGTGCCAAAAACATGTCGGATTTCTATTGGTTGATTATGTAATTAGTTAGTTGGCTACAACTAACCCTAACTAGGGTTTTGATCTCACCCATTCATTTCAGGGCAATCTTGGCCCTCTATTTCATTTTGGAGCTCCATATAAGCTACCATTTTTTTCATTTTGTAGATAATAGATTAGATATAAGAGAGATAAGAGAAGAACTTGAACAATTGTTTCTATTTTTCTATTGGATTAATAAAGATATTGAATTTGTGATGTTTCTATTCAATCCTTGTGGCTTTTCGCATGGTTATTCATCTTCTCAAATCAATCTTTAAAATTAGTTTAAGTGTTTAAATAGAATGATGGCATGTTGTGTATGATTTATGGTGAAACTCCTAATCCATACCACTAGCAATTTGTTGGGTGCAAATTAGCCTTGTGTGGTCAACTAGAATCCTTGAAAGCGTTGTAGTTCAATTGTTACTTAGTCATTGATATGCATTTGATTAAGGGTGTTTGTGTTTGGTAAACATTTGAAAATCATATAACACCCTTATAAGATTGCATTAGCCTTGGTTGAGTTGTTCTTGTATGGCAATACTAAGACTAGTCGAGTTTCACTAAATTCATCCCTCATTCTTGCATTCTTAGGCATAGATTAGTTTCTCTCAACCCTCATCTTTTGCATTTCTTTTTGAAAAACGTCTAGTAGTAGTGGTAAGTGAACTCATTGCATATCATTATAAAAACCTTTCCTTGAAAGTTAAGAATCCATCCCTTGAGTATTACGTAAGGCCCCTTGGAGGAACAACAATCACAACGACCAACTATGCTTATCCACATGTCGTGACCCGACATTGAAGAACCTTGGAGTTATCTCAAGTGATCCTTGTGCAAATCTCATCATTTGAGAGACTTTGATCAAGAGAGTATAAGATACTTTTGGGTATTTTATTTTGTGTTCGCATGTGCCTAAAAAAATACATCAACAGAGAAGATGCAATATTTGTTCACGAAACTCCTCTTGGAGGTAGATGTCTTTTGGGAAAAGATCTCTTCTACTCCAAGAACCCTCCCCACACTTGTTACAATATATCTCTTTTTCAACTATCGTATCCTTGCTTGAATCTTCCTCGAGCGGTTAAGCTTCTGCAAAGATGACCAAGCTCTGGTACCAATTGTTAGGATAACAGGTGAACAACTGAGAGAGGGGGGTGAATCAGTTGACAACAGATTATGAAACTTAAGCACACAAAAACCTTTTACCGGAATGCATAAACCAAATACCGGAATAACAAATATATCAATTAAGCACAAACATAAATCACAAACCAATTACCATCCATCCACAACACAGAACACCAAGATTTGTACGTGGAAAACCCACTAAAGGGAAAAATTATGACATTGTTGCCTAAAGGATATCTCCTTAGTGTTGAAGGTTGGTATCCTATTGTTTAGCTTCCTTAAGACATCAACATAGGGCTATGTTGACATGTTAAGGGGGGGCACCTATACCGCTCCCTTTGTACCATATTGTACTATATTTTTGCATATCATCTTTGCATGTCTTAAACGAGGTGTTCATTCTTGAAACCAGAGGAAACAAACTCTTATACGAGATGCTTCACACCCGAAACCAAACGCAATTTTGATATATGTATTAGATAGGGTTACACATTACCAAAACTAGAGTAAAACTCTTACATGGGATGTCCTTGAAACCAGGCATGTATCTACCATTCACCTCTTGGCATTTACACATTCACCCCTTGGCATTTGCACACACATTCACCTCTTAGCATTCACACATTTGCCTCTCAAAATTCACATGGTCACCTCTTGGCATTTGCATTTGCATTACATGTCTTAAATAGGCTTATGCACACTCAAAAATGGGGTGCTTCATACTTGAAACTAGACATCACTTGCACACATGTGCGAGGATAAGTGGAACTAGCAAAAAAGGGCTAGACTATTCCTACTCTTCTCCCCAACATGGATCACCTTGATGTGAACATCTAGGGGCAAGGTATCTATGTTCTCTCTTGTCATTCTTCTCTTGGATCACTTGGATAAACATATCTAGTGTGTATTCATTCTCTCTCTCCTTCTTCTCATGAGCTTGTAGCTTTGCTATTGATAGTTCATGGATGATGCTTGCTTTTCTCTTTTGTGTGATAGCTTGTGTTCATGAGATGGCATTTTTCAGTAATGATATTAGTTGTGAGACATTTTTATATCGAGATCTCTTCAGCTAGTTAGCTTGAGGTCTTGTTTGGTTCTTAGCTTTTGTGTGTTGTGTGTCTTTTGTCTCTTTGCCTTTGTTTGCCTTTTTGTCTTTGTTTGTCTTTTTCTTTTTTTTCTTGTTTTTGTGTGCCCTTGCATTATTTAATTAAAGGCATTCGCGATAACTAAATTCAATTAATTAAGTTAATCAAATTTAGGTGTTTGTTGATGCTAGTTTTTCTTTGAGTCTATTGAAAAAACATAATAGATCTATTAAAATCAACTAGTCTAAAGTTTCAACAATTCTTGGATCGCTTATAGCTTCAGCAATTTGTTGATGTGATATTTTAGTTAAGGAGAAATGGCTCTCTTGTGAAGACTCTGAATCAAATGATGCATTCGATTGTACGTTTATGTTTCAAAATGATTCAGCTCTTATATAGCTAAAGTCTAGGTATAGAACTGGTTCTATTCCAGAAAATAGTCCTAGTTGAATGTAGCCTTGGGTTGATGGGTCTAAGTCTAGACTTGGTGGTAAATTGATCAATGTTGTCAAGGGAACATTTCCTTCTACTGGTTTCATTGTTTGGGAATCAGGTCCTAACCCTACTTGAGTCATGTCAAATTGAGATTGCAAGTTCGGACCTATTTCTGGATTGAAAATGGGTTGCATAATATTTCTTGATTGTGTTAAATGTGATTGGGATCGTCTCCATGGTGTCTCTTCCATCGTTTCTAGTGGTTTTCTAGAAATATGGGAACATGTTTCAACCACGTGAACTATGAACTATACTAATGTTTTGGATTTTGGATTTTGGGATGCAACTAAATGATATAGCCTATGTTTTTGTCGTTTTGGAATTTTGGAAAAATGAACAAGATGCAAATTGAAGATGATAGACCTATAGATGTTTTTGTTGTTTTGGGAAATTTTGGGTGTTTGAAACTAAAAAATTGAAGATATGACCTTGAGAAAATGTAACGAAGTTGAGATCTTTAAAGGACAAGATTATGATAGCATCATGCTTGTAGCTTGACTGATGAGCTAGAGTTTGACCTGATAATGATTGAAAATGAAAAGGAATGTTGACAAGGTTTTGAGTTCTTTGGCAGTAATGCAAGGTTTGATCCTAAAATTTGATATTTCCTGGATTCCAAAATTTTGATTTTATGGTCTAAGTGAAAAATGAAGATTGATACTACAGAAATGATATGATCTATAATGGAGACAATGATGCTAATAAGTGCAATTGAACCTATGACTTAGGTGAAATGCAAGACTATGCAAAAGATAATCTAAGGTGATAATGAGGACAGTGGAAAGATGAATTTATGACAAAGGAAAGATTATTAAGTCTATCCTAAGATGTTTTGTATCAAATGAATCTAGGATGAGGATATATGGCAATTCTACAGGTTTTCTTTAAAAATGGCTTTGAAGATGAAACTAAGATTTAGGACTTAGGATATGAGCTATTATGCAAACTATTATGAAATGATCTAGGGAAAATGGAAATGGACCTAAAACTTATGCAAAATCTACAATATGAGGCAATATGGAAGCTGTTATGAAATGAGATAAAATGAGACCGGTCTAAGAATTATATGAAACTTAAGACTTATTGGGGTAATTATGCTAGCTATTATGAAATGATTTTAGTATAAATGGGAATGAACCTAAGACTTGAGCTAACTTATATATTTATGCAAGGCTTATGATTTGACTTTAGGATGACGGATATGCAAATGTGTGATTCTATGGTAGAATCTATGTATGGTTGAGACAATTTGAGATTTGGATTTGTTGGACAAATTGGACAAGTTTCTTTGTTTGATTGGTTGGAACTATTTGAAGTCTTTTGAACAAGTTTGGATGACAATGTTTAACATGAACAGTCACAAAAGACAAAGTAGACAAAGATGATTGTTTGTGACTTAACTCTGAAACACAATCAAAGTTTGAGAAAGGGGCCTGAAATATCCCGTATTTTACCAGTATTAATAGATAAAAGCACTCTTGAAGCATGCACTACCTAGGCTATAAAGATGAAACTACTCATTGAGTCCCCACTCGGATAAATCCAAATACTAAAACAAAGTGGATAGCTAGAGATATTGGTGACACTGGCTCCCCTCTATGGCATGGGCACACCAAATCTCTTTTCCTTGAAGATTCAGAGATCTTATGAACTAAGGAAAAAAAAATTCTCTACAATGAATAGTAGCAATGTGGGGCGGCTTTGGAGGTCCAACCTTTTGCACCAGCAAGTAAGGGAGTTTGGGCTACTAAAGCACTTGGCTCATAGCAATTCTTCGAGGAACAAAGCTAGTATGCCCATGTCACGAAGCAAGCTACTAAAAGCTCTAACAACCCTTATTATCGGAAGACCCAAATTTAGATTGCAATCTGGTCATGAGTAACCTTTTGGCAAAACCTTTTATATAGCAACCCAAAGAGAGATGCCTCTCAAAAATTGCTAAGAGGTGATGAAATCCCCAAATCTATTCCTGTTTCAAAATACCCTTGTGAGGTGATGAAATCCCCACAAAAATATTCCTCTACTAAAGAAGAAAAACAGGTGTCATTATCACCTTTCTCTTTCTCCCAAGACCCCGAAGGCGGGTGGAAATATACTTGATGCAACACTAGGCCCACCCTATAGAATGAGAAAGCACTCAAAACACAGAAGACGCATGTTGATTTTATTTAAACAAAGCAGTTTGTGAGCTAAGCTAATGAATGAAATCAAACACATAAATTTGTTTGCGTTTTAAGTCTTTGACAATTGTCTTACACCAAATAAGTTAGTAGTTTGATTTTGTTTTTATCTTCATCCCACAGATGCCAAGATGAAGATTGTGGTTGAAAATGAAACTCATTAATCCCTAATTAAGATCTACATGAAGATTGTAGCTAAAAAATGTAACTCATTAAACCCCTAATTAGGATCTAGGTGAAGATGTAACTGAAAATGGAACTCATTAATCCCCTAATTAAGATCTAGGTGAAGATTGTAATTGAAAATGAATCTCATTAACCCCTAATTAAGATATCGATGAAGATTGTAATTGAAATTGAAATTCATTAACCCCTAATTAGGGTCGAGATGAAGATTGTAACTAAAAATGAAACTTATTAAACCCCTAACTAAGATCTAGGTGAAGATCGTAACTGGAAATGAAACACATTAAATTGTATGCACACATTAGGTCTTTCAAATCTGCAAGTCAAAAACCCTAATTATTGGAATTCCAGCATGTGACAAATCAAATTAGTCAAAACCCTGCATGTCAAAAGTCAATGATGAAATTAGATAAGCTTGACCAACTGCGTAGTGTCTTGGACCAACTGCGCAGCATTAATGACTAACTGTGCATCTTTATGAACCAACTGTGTAGTTTTGTGTGCAAACAATGCAGTTCTATGAACCAATTACGAAATTTTGGGCACCAAGTGTGTAGGTTTGACATCGGGGAGCTTGAAAGGTGCGAAAGTTGTTTTTTGATGGAAAATTGCTTCTTAGATACTTGCAAATGATTGGAAACTCACAAAGATATCAAATAAGATGCATAATTCACGTCAAGTTCACTAGATGTAGATCGAGGAAAATCAGGTTAATCAAAACCAAAGCACAATCAAAGTGAATCAGCAACTTACTTAACAATTATACTAATCTAACCTAATCATACCAATAAAGACATTAAAATGAAATGTAAACAACATGAAAGCTAAACACAGATATCACCATTCCTTCAGTGTGGGTCCATTGTTCTTTCTTTCTCCTCTAATTTGATGTCGCTCTCATTCTGCAAGTGCAAGTATGAATGAAAGCAAGGGTGATATCAAGGAATACTTGAAAATGTGATTCTAAGATGAAGTGATTTCACCTAAATGAAACTATTAAACTAAATGATTAAATGAACTGACAAAATAAGATTCTCGAAAGGTAGGTTGCTTGACAAAATAAAAATGCATGAAAATTAGATGATTTAAATGAAAGAGAAGTCCCAATTTATAGAAAACCAGAAATTTGACAAATGGACAAGATTGAAAAGATTTATTATTAGATGGACGGACCCGATTGAGTGCATGGCAAAGCTCCCATTTGAGGAATAATAAAAGAAATGAAGGAAAAACAAAGAAAAGGCGAAAAATAGATTTTTCAAGGATGCATACCTCATTTTTAAATTTAAAATTAAGATTAATGAGATTTTTTTAAAAAAATCAAAGAGGATATTAGGGAAAATCCCATAAAATATCTAAGATATTGTTGTCATTTTCGAAAATTAGAATGATAATTGGGACAAATAATTAAATAAATAAAGATATTTATTTAATTATGACACAATTAGTTAATTAAATAATTTAAATAAATTATTCAATTATGGGAGATAGAAATCGAACATTTAATTAAATAATTAAAATCATTTAATTAAAGTGTGAAATTTGAAATTAATTAAATAATATAAATGATTTAATTGATATTAAAAATGAGATGGTTAAATGATGAAAGATTAAAATATTAAGAAAAATAATTATAAAAGGGGGCTTAATCAATTAAACAATTGATTCAATTAGGTCAAATTAAGTCAATTTTGGGCAAAATGGGTGAAAATGGGAAGAATTGGAAAGTTTCCGATAGAAAATGAGAAGAATTGAGCGAAAATAGGAAAATTAGGTCAAATCGGGTAAAACCGACTAAAAGTGGGTCAACAGACAGAAAATGGATGAATGTGACACCATGGGGTGGGAGAAGAGGTCAAAATGAAATCATAAACAAGAATAGGGAAAAAAAAGAAGCCAATGGGACAGAAAATGGGAAGCAAGAAGCAGCAGGACCAAAAAGGAAGCAAAAATAACCTAATTGAGGCAGCGTTCGAGAAAAAATTGACATCATCAGATCGAGAAGGGAATGAATTGACACCAAGGGGATGAAGCTAAGGACAAAATGAAATCCGAGACTTGAAATGGGGAGAAAATGAAATGATCTAGACAGAAAATGGGAAAGGCAAAGCGACAAGACTAAAACGGGAGCGAAATGACCTAATTGTGACAAAATTAGGCAAACCGATGTTGTAAAATTAAAAAGGGAATGAACTGACACCAAGGAGATGAAGTTGAGGACAAAATGAAATCATAAACTCAAAATGGGGAGAAAATGATATCATTGAGACAGAAAATGGGAAAGGCAAAGTGCGACAGGATCCCATGAATAAGGAAGACTTACGCGCGATTAGGTTAAAAATGAAGAACGTAGGTGCTTACCAATTTTTAGTGTCTACACCTAGAACCAATGGCCCAATTTATAAAGTGTGATGTGATTTGAATTAATAAATTAAGACTCAAATTTTAATTAAATTATAAAAATCCATATCAAAGTTCTATAATGCATGATATAATGAGACATTAAAATGAGTGCTAACTAAGTATGGAATTGGACACCTTAATTAAAGGTGTATAATTTATGATGCTACAAAGACATTATAAGCTCATTGATGATTTCAAAGCAGCCAAGATAGTCAATTTTACCTTTCATTTTGTTCAATTTAGACAACAAAAGCCATATCTGTGAGGGGTTGAAGATCGGAGGTTCATTGCCAAATCTAACAAGGAGCCATAATTTTAGAGTAGTTTGGGTTAGATATGGCCCTACCATCATGCTTATAAGGCATCAAGACCCCAATATCAACTATTCAAACACCAAAATCAGAGTCCAAAAAAGTTTTGTGAATTTTTTTTAAGGGTACAACCTTTTATCTAGCTGTCTAAAGCATTCTATGCCTCATCTAGGTTCACCCTCCTCTCCGACAATCTGAAAGGTGCTTTGTAGGGTTTAGCATTTCTTCAACTAGTTTGAAGTGTGCTCTATCCAATTTGGGTCCACATGTTTATCTAGAAGTTTGAAGCGCGCTCTATCCAATAAGAGTTCGCCCTTTTATCTAGCAGTCTAAAAGGTGCTTCACAAGGTTCTACATTTTATCCAGTGGCCTAAAGCATGTTCTGTCTAACTAGGGTTCAACCTTTTGTCTACTAGTTTGAAGCATGCTCTGTTAGGTATAGAATTTAATCCATTGGTCATCTCCTAGTGTGTGTGTGTTTCTCTTTTTTCTCATTCTCTTTTCCTTTCAAATATGGGTCATGCTAGGTTTCCATTGCTAACTCCATACAACTACAACACATGAAAACAAAATGAATGGAACTTCTTAATGCAAAAAGGTTATACACCATATGTTGAACAAAAGATAAGTGAACCCACGGATGCCAAGGATAAAGTGGTTTGGATGATTGAACAAACAAAAGCTTTAGGTTTCCTTATGAGTTTAGTGTCACTTGATTGATGTTTCAACTTGATGGTTGTAATACTTCACATGATGCATGGGATGAATTGAAAACTTTGTATGGAACAATTGATGAAGTTAGGGGATATCAACTTGATAATCAACTAATGGCACTTGATCCTAACTCTTTTGACAACATCCAAGACTTTCAAGCAAAAGCTAATTATTTAATAGCACAATGTAAAGCATGTGGCAGATAGAAAAAGGGCATTCAATTTGTCTTAAGTAGTCTTAAAAAACTTGGGCCTAAGTATGCAGTGTTTGTTTCTAGTTTTCGTACTCATAGATTAACTATGGGCTTTATTTATACAATGTCTTCTTTTGCTTTTTTTTTTTTAACTATTGATGCAAGAACAAGGCAGGATTCTATCCATGGGTCTCTTAAAACCATATCACTCTTAGGCTTTGTTGGCTACTCAGTCAAAGGGACAAAAAGCATCAAGAAAACCTAACAAGAAATAGAAGAAGTCTCAGAAGAAGCCACAAAAAGATCATACACTAGCACAATTTGCCCCCAAAATAGTCATCAAATCCTCTTCTTCGTAGGGAAATTCTCAAAAGAATGAAAAACCAACTTTTTGTTACTATAATAATTTTTTTCATGCGGAGCATTCTTGTGACAAGAAGTAGATCGATGATTTGAAGCATCTTCTCAAAAAGAACAACATTAATCTACCTTCTTGTATTGCTCCACAACCCTCAACTACACCTTCTAAATCAAGCAAAGGGAAAGCAACAACACTTTTTGCTACTACACATTCTTCACATTAGTGGATTCTTGTCTCAAATGTATCACATGACATGGGTTCTGTTAGAGAATAACTTTATTTGTGATAGCCTTGTTCAATGCCCCACCTTCTCATTAGGGATGACTCTCCTCAAATTCATCAGGAAAGGTTATGTTGATGTTAGGACTGTTACATTTGAGTATGTACTATATGTGCCTAATTTTTCAACCAAACTTCTCTTCATCTATCAATTGTCTAGAATGGAAGAAAAGTTGATTTCACTCACAATTTCATCACCATCGAGAATCTTGAAGATAATGCACTTCTTGTAGTTGGTAAGGCTAGTCATGAGTCTCAACTGTATGATGTCTCTCATTTTGTCCCTAATTCACATTCTATTACCTTTCTCACCCATTTAATTATGTGAGCAAGCCTTGGCATGAGCGGTTTGGTCATCTCAACTTCCACAACCTTCAATAGCTCAGCATGTAGGATATGGTCACAGGTCTTCCTAAAGATCAATTTCTAGATGGAGTTTGTTTTGTGCCTTGGGAAAATATCATGAGGACAAGTTCAAGAAAGAAAAGGCTTTGAGGGCTTAAGAGGTCCTTGAGTTAGTTAATAGTGATATGGTAGGTTCATTTACATCCTTTTCTTTCAATAAGGCTCGCTACTTGCTCACTTTTATTGATGATTTTTCTAGATACACCTGGGTCTACTTTCTTTGGTAGAAAGGAGAAGCTTTTGAAAGGTTCTAGGAGTTCAAGGCTCATGTCAAGAAATAATCTGGGAAGGTTGTCAAGATTCTCTGCAATGACAATGGTAGAGAAAATGTGAACCAATTCTATGAACAATTTTGCACTCTTGAAGGGATAGATCTTCAACATATTGTCACCTATACACCTCAACAAAACTGTATGGGAGAGAGGAAAAATAGGTTCCTGAAGGAGATGGCTAGCAACGGAGTCCATGCATGCTCCCTTGCACCTAAGTATTGGGAAGAAGCCATCAAATGTACTACTAACATCTAAAACAAATTCGTGCATAAGGCATTGCAGGGAATTACTCCTTTTGAAGCTTGGCGTGGTAGGAAACTTGTTATCTGAAACTTCAGAGTTCATGTCTCCCTAGCATGGGCTTACATTCCTTCCAAGAAGTGCAAGGCCCCTGAAATTCAGATTCGGCCTTGTATCTTTGTTGGTTATCCTAATGGTGTCAAAGGGTATCAACTTATAGATCCTAAGACACATGAGCTCTTCATTGAGTGAAGTATGCAATTTGAGGAAAGGTCTTGTGGCTCCTCCTCTCATCCTCATTCCTCCATTGTGGAATTAAATAATGACAAATTATTTTCTTCCAACTGCCTCTACTCGCAGAGTTGATCCTGAGGCTTCCTCTTCCTCTTCACAGAGTTTAGATTTTGAGGATGAGGATTCTCCTTCATCTCCACATAGGCCTTGTTGGGATTTTCAAACACTTGAGTCTTCAAGCACTCTTTTTGGGGATCCCTTGAATAGTTGAAGGACTCGATCACAACATCAGGACATTCTGCATTCTTTCATTGCCATAGCTTTAGATGCACAATCTTTTCATTAAGCATTAGGTATTTCTAAGTAGGATTTAGCAATGGAGGAAGAGTACAACTCCTTGGCTTGTAACAAAACATGGGATCTTGTTCCACTTCCTAAGGGAAGAAAGTTGGTTCGGTGTAAGTGGATCTATCGGACTAAATTTGTAGAGGATGGATCAATCGACAATTTCAAAGAACCGCTTGTGGCCAAAGGGCTCTCACAAGTCCCTGATATTGACTAAACTGAAACCTTTGCCACCATAGCCAAGACGAACTCCATTCATATGATAATTGGCATCACAGTAGCTCAAGGTTGGTTTGTACATCAAATGGATGTGAATAGTACATTTCTTCATGGGGATCTACATGAGGAGATTTGCATGGAGCAGTCGTAGGGATTTGTTTAGGATTATTCAATGGTTTGTAGATTGAGGAAGTCTCTCTATTGGCTCAAATAGGCCCCTAAAGCTTGGTATGCCAAGATGGACTCTTTCTTCTCTCTATTGGGTTCTCCAAATGCCACACAAATCTGAATGTCTATATTTTGAGGCAAGAGGATGCTCTTCTTTTCTTGGATCTCTATGTTGATGACTTGATTGTCACTATGAGCACTTCATCCATCATTGTGAGCATTAAAACCTTTTTGTACAAATGGTTTGCCATGGCTGATTTGGGTCTCTTGCACTCTTTTCTCAAGACTAAGATCACTCATACTTCAAGGATATTTTTTTGGCCCATTTTCACATGGTTTATCGTAATCCTACACTAACTCCCTTTCTATTTGGATTCAAGCTTGAGGTGAAGTGTTCTACACTAGTGGTTGATGTCACTTTCTATCGCCAAATTGTTGGCAGCCTCATCTACCAGACTCATACTCACCCTAACATTTCATTTATAGTTGACATCATTTCATGCTTCATCATAGAGTCACTCAATCTTCATTAGAAGGCTACCAAATGCATCTTGCACTACATATAGTGCACTCACAAGTATGGGATTCACAATGCAACAGGCACCGATTCAAACTTGATTGGATAGATTGATATTTATTAGGTTGGTGATCTTGATGATCGCAATTCCATTTCCAAATGACACATCTAAACCAAATCCAACTCTTAAGCTTAGCTCCTACATGTGCTTACCCTACTCCTAGAATTTCAACTCCCATGTAATCTAATTTTTTTATCTCTAAAACATATGCCAATTTGTGGGTATCCTAAAATCATTGTAGTTTAAGCATGCTATCAAATAATTTCTATTTGATCTCAATTTTCTAGTCATTTATTATACATGTCACCCACACTACTCCTCACAACGACATCCAATTTGAATCCATCTTTGACGATGTGGGTGTTAGAAAAATTATACAAGGTTGATCAAATCCTACATAACCTTATGAGAGAAAATCATGAATGCAATCTTACATAATAACCATATGCCAAGATCAAAAACGTATCAAGATCTCACAAGATATACCAGAGGAAAACCCTCAAGAGGAAAAAACCCAGTCTCCAACTCATCCACACTCAGTGTATTTTTCAGTAAAGAAATCATTGTAATAAACTTATATTCTTCATAAATACTTTTAACATCAAACTCCTCCAATGCATCTTCCATGTGTCCAAACATGTATTCACACATCCCACGCCATGGTTCACATATGCACTTTTTAGAAGAAAGTCCAATACAATGACAACCATAAATAAGCAACCAACTAGCCAACCTTAAGCAACTACTTATGTGCTTGCTTTTATAGACATCAATTTGCACAAAACCATCAAGTGGTAAGAGTAAAATCATATACCTCAAAATCATGAGTCCACAAAACCAATGACCCCACATTTACTTTTTGGTACTAAGTTTCTCAAATATTAAATATATTTCCCTTGTGCAACCCACACATAAAATATCTAACCAATATTACATACAACTTTACAAATGACCCCAAATAAATATTCAATGTGGCTACACACATCTCCCAATGATGCAACCACAAATAAATTTTTAAGTTATGTAAATAATTCATATTACACAAGGTGTGCAACAAATATTTCTAACAATGGGCATGAGATTGATCATCTTCTTCTAAATGAAAGATACTAACACATGCCTTCAAAATACTAGTTAATGTAATTGAACAACCCTTGCAACCCATCCCTCTGAATTTAGCCAAATATTCTTAAAGCCTCATCTTCATACTCATTCCACACAAATCCTACCATAATTGTGTACTGACCAAACCTAATTTTATTTTATTTTTAAATATATAATGCTAACTATGGAAAAAATGAAGATAGATTGGTGTTTGTTTGCTTCAGATTGTATTCATGATAATAATCAACATATTACAAGATAATTTGCAAAATAACATGGCATAGAAAAGAGTAGATTACAACTAGACTTCAATCTAACTTCAGAGGACATTGTCAAACATTACATATCAAATGTCAATAAATAGTATGTCTAAAATCAGATAAAGCATTTAAATTGCAAACCTAATATAATCACCATTCACTAGGAAAGGTTATTCTAGGATGTTTCCAACACCAAAGCAAGATATCAATGGACTTAGGTGATTTCTTGGTTTAATAAGAAATGTCTCTAATTGCTCCTGGACTAATCCACCGCTCCTTGTTTGTTAGCAATAGTATTAAACTCAGATATAAACCTCTTTCCAATGCTCAAAAATCTCTCTAAACCATTCTTCACAAACTCATAAGCTAGCAAGGAGATGGCGCCAAGCTCTAGGGGCAATTTGGAACAAATAAATCAGTTCTTCAAATCTTGCAAACAATAGCTCAAAAGGCAACACCCAACCAAGATAAGCACAATGGAAAGACACCCAAAATGATAGACTTCATTCTTCAAGAGAGATGAGTAAATCTTTGGGTCCAGCTACTCAAGAAAGGCAATTTCAAAACTCAATAAAAACACTTCAACACTCAGATATTGAAACTAAACTCACCAAAACTCAATCCAAATTTTCAACAAACTAGACTCCGAACCCAAACCAACAAATCCACATCAAAATACTAAATATATCTTCATTTTATTCAAATCCACAATCACCCAACAAGCCCAAAATCACTATAAGGTCTTATAACTTGAACACCAACTAGCTAGGGTGGATCTTTCACCACCAAAACCAGCTATTTAGCAAAGGGTTTTTGTCCTCCAACTAGCAAAGATGAACTCTAGAAGCATTCCAACCGCATAATCTTAAGTTGTCAAAAGAAAGCATATGCAAATGCAAGCTCAACTGTGAATATAAAGAGTGAAAGTGAAATTAGGGAAATTACTCTTCACTTTGAATTTTTTCCCTCCAAAACCATATTTTCCAAAGATCAAGCAAATAACGCAAAAAGGGTCAAACATTTTTGGAGCTCTCAAAAACATTTTTAATTTCATTTTCTTTCTGTATTCCTCTTTGGCATCACCTTTTGGAAGCATAAAATAATCTTAATAAAATATTGACTTCCCCTTTCCTTGGCATTAACTTAGGATGTCCAATTGGCCCCTCTTTTAAAACAACTTCAAGTCACCATGTTACAAGGCAAGACACAAGAGGGTACATTTTATACAACTACTTTATAAAGACTTAGTGAATAAATCAAATATCTTTCTAAAACATAAGAACTCGCCAAGTTCAAAATTGAAAACCATTGCACTAAACTGAAAGAGGAATAAAGGCCAAGACCTAGTGCTAAAAATAGCAATATACCAAAAATAGAAAATTTATCAAAAACTTTAAAAATCACTATCGGAGCTCATCTCAAGGCATTGAGTCCCCTAACCACATCCACTTGGCCTATGGGAACCCATTAATGGCTAATGAAAACTCATACTAAGTTAGGTGCAAGAAGGGGACATGAAAAATTGTACTCCATAATACCATATCTTGTTGAGACATTTTTCCAAAGACTTTATTGTTAATTTCCTTACTTTTGCAATTTTCACACATGTCCACAAGTGCACTCCCTATAAGAACTTCCAACTTAAACCCATTCACAATCATTAAAGCATGATTATACTTACCTATCTCTAGAACCATTAGCATGCTACGTGTGCCCAGAACAACAACAAATGTAACAACTGAAATGCCTCTTGGTTGTGAACCTTTTGTATATATCCTCCAATGCATTCCATGAAGCTGCATATTGTTTAGGCATTTGGTCAAACACTTGTCATGTGTATTCTAACCTTCAACATTTCCAATACGTATTGATAAGATAGTTTGTCTTAAACATGTCAATTCCATTAACCCATTACTTCCATATAGGCATGGATTGTCTTTCCCTCCATCAGATCTTTCATGTTGGTAGATTCCTATAAGAGTGCATTATATGTACTAGAATCCAACTAGGCATCAATTCCTTTCAAAATGTCCAAAGATTCTCATAATCTACCTTGCTTACACCATGTTATATCATTTCCAGTTAAACTATAATCTCCCTAACATATCATTACACTAAAAGTAGAATATTGAGTATCAAACACACTTAGGAATCTTTACCAATGGTTTGTATCACTAGCTGCAAAAAAAAATGATGAATAGCAATACTCTAGAAATCGACTTCACTACTTGTGTTCATGAACTCTTCTTCATCCTACAAAAGCCACAAGAGTGGTATCGACAATTTCAAATCAATTGCGCATAGTAAGGTTAGACTCACCAAGTCTGTCGAACTTGACAACCCAACAAGTTCTAGTAGTAAGACACGGTCACCCAATTGCAATGTGTAGATTAGAAAAATAGAACAAACAAAAACAACAATACAATAAAACTTGATACTCTAAAATGACCTCTAAGACTCTAAAATCACATTTCATAAAGATCCATGCATCCTGAAAGCATTTTGGAGCAATGTATAGATTAGAGTTACAAGACTCACTAGGACACCCAATCATTAGGTATCACCCAGACTTAGTGAGTCCTAAACCAAGCAAACCACACCAAGGTCCAAAGACTTGAGACCCAATCACCTAGCAATTCTAGTTAGAAGCACCAAGTCTTCCAAACTTGCCAATCTCAACAAGTCCCACTAGTCAAACATGGCCACCCAATTGCATGTGTAAATTGAAAAAATAAAACAAACAAAAAGATTAAAACAATACAACCTAATATTCTAGAATGACCTCTAAGACTCTAAAGTAACATTCATTTCATTTGCAAGCACAGGGAATAGAGAAAGAGTATCACATGCCACCAAAACAAAAACCAACAAACAACTTGAGTAGAAAACACTGTTTGAATACAACTTGGGCAAGTTTGTAGCAACCTTCAATGCAACTAAAGGAGCCTGTGGTGCATTTGGAAGAGACCACTATTGATTTGGAACAACCCACCATTAAGTTGAAGCAAATTTGCAAAGATATTTTCCCATTTTGATTTTGTTTTCCTATTTTTAGTTTTAGATTTTGTTTCTTTTCTACATTTTTCTCTTTCATTTCAAATTCATGGAATAAACCCTACCTATTTGTTAACTCTTTTTATAAGTAAATCTTAACTATTTTTCTAATTTTTTTGTCTATTTTTCTCTAAAAGCACTAACATTTTAATTTTTCTAGATTTCTTGTCTTGGTTTATTTAAAAAGCCTAAATGTTAATTTATTTTTCATTTATTAATTTGTAGCATACTTCACATTTATAGATTGTTCTAATGTTAACCCAACTAGGAAGGGCCCATATTGAGAACATGGCATCCTAAGGCAAAAAATAGGGAGCTACTTTGAAAACATTACATGACAAAAATTAATGGGGGAGTCATCAAACAATTGAAATATCACTTCACAAAAATGTCATGCCAAGATGTGAAGTGTGCTCAAGGGCACACCTTGATGTTATGTATGAAAAACAAAGTCAATTAGAGACCTTTGACCAACAAATTTTCTTAAAAAATGAGAAGAGATGGCAACCATTCATGAAGACACTTCTTCAATTCCTCTATCCCTTGTAGTGGCAATGCTAGTGTTAGGCCTAATGTTAGTAAATCTAAATTAAATTCACATATTATACCATGCTCTATTCCATGTTCCCAACCATCACTTCAAGGTATAAGTTCAAACAAAGACAAACATAATGTAACAAGGTTGAAAACTTTGAATTTTATTGTTTCATTTCATTTCACACAACCAAGTAACTATTTATTAATTTTGTTTTAAAATATGTTGTTTGATTTCTATCGCTTGAATTTTAAAATTTAAGGGTTTGTCAAATTTAAACTTTGAATTTTAAAATGTTTTATTTGTTTGTTTGTTTGTTTGTTTGTTTTAAGTCTTTTTATTAACACAATATGATAGATGGCAGTGATATTTGTGGGGTGAGTTACAAAGCCCCTAATAATGAGGAGATAAAGGCTCCATTTTGACTCAAAAAATACTTTATGTGAAGCCCAAAATTGAGGAGCAACATGAGATATAGAAAAGGAAGGGTTGCAAAATCATGACCAATGGTTAAATAAATAAGAGAAAAAAGAAATGTTGAATTTCCTTATCTTCCTCAAGTGTTTGTACTTCCTGAAATCCATTGATTCAATGACTTAAATTTCCAACATCTGCCTTAATGATAAATATTAAAATTTTAAATTTCATTGTTTTTTCTAATGATAAACATTAACATTTCAAATTTCATGTTTCTTCTACAAGTGGCACAATTTTCCTAAAATGCATCAATGCTTCAAGAAATACATTTTTCATCGAAGTGGGTGGAAGTCTCATGGATAACCACAATATCTTGAACACATATTGGAGGATCTCGTCAAAATCTCATGGATCAAAATTGTGTGGAGCATGGTATAAACATTTGCAAATGCGTACAAAACCATGCTCAAGTCCTCAAATTATTGAGAAAATACATGAACAAGAGGGAATTGGCTTACCCTACAATAATCCGCTTTCCAACAAACTTCATCACATTGCAATATTTTTTTCAATTAGAGGTTACATGGAGGCACATGTTTGTTCACGAGGAGCTATCTACAACTTCATATTCTTTTGGCTTCCAATGAAGAACATTGCAGATGTAATTCTAATATCCATTCTACTTTTGTTCATCTTTGTTCATATCATATTTATTTAATCTAATGTTTAATAGTGAATGCAGTTCACAAAACCTTTAGTTGTCCTTCTTCAAGTTGCTATGTATATGAAGGCATGGATAGAACCGAGGACATTAGTTCCATCTACAATGGATTGAAGATAAATATCACCCCATATGGGGCATCATTAATTGATGATAGAACCATCAACTTCACAAGTTCTTACATGCAACTACCTAATTGAATTGGGCATTCCTATCCCATCCCGATTTCAAAGCAAATAAAGAGATTTTGAGTGGACTCGTCACAATCATTGAGTGCATGGATCCTAATCCTCGACTTGTAGTGAATATCATCTCTGAGATTGAAATTTACAAACTCTTTGTAGATATTTTGGTGTGAAATATATGCAAGGTAACTCATATGACATTGCAGCCCAATAATACTCTATTAAGAGCATAATTTGGATTTAAAACTTTTATTTTAACTTTAATGTTGAAATTCAACATTGAACAATGAGACTGAGTTCCTTTTTATCTCATTTCAAATGCATGGTTGGGAAGATTTGGTGCTAAAGTGTCCAATATTCAACAAATTGCAAATCATGTCTTAAGCCAACCGCATAACATTTCAAGGTGTGAATGAGTGCCTTTAGTTTAAGAGGCATAAAAGGTTAGTGTTGCAATGGTTGAATAGCTTGTTTGTGTTCATTACAACTTTCACCTCCATCATATGCAAATCTTGGACACCAACTTATCTCCCATCACTTTAGAGGAGGTTGATCCATAGTCAAATTGGATCGCTAAGGCTAAGAATCTCATCTTCAACAAGGAAGACCTTGCATAGGTTGATCATGTGGATTTAGAAGCAAAGGTAGTAGTCATGGCAAAGGAGGACCTTGCATAGGTTGATCATGTGGATTTAGAAGCAAAGGTAGTAGTCATGGCAAAGGAGGACAAATAACAAGAAAACCCTTTAAATATTTGTGTCGTTGATGCACATATAAATATCATTGAGGATCTATGTTATTGGTTCTAGTTCAAACCCTGGTTCAGATTTTTTGGTCTGGTTGCATGAGAGAGAGAGAGAGAGAGAGAGAGAGAGAGAGAGAGAGAGAGAGAGAGAGAGATTCAATAATAGTTTCTTTGGTCTGGTTGCATTTGAGAGAGAGAGAGAGAGAGAGAGAGAGAGAGAGAGAGAGAGAGAGAGAGAGCCATAAAGTAAATATTCATTGTAGAAACTTCAAGTTCAATAATAGTTTCTTGAATCATCAACACTAGCATCATCATTGACATTAGATGACCTAGGAACATTTGAAGAAGAACAAGCAATGTCGCTAACACTTGCACTTAAAGTGCACTCATTTTTCAAGCTCAAGTGTAACAAGTTGGAAAAGTGGAAGCATCAAAAAGTTAGTTTACCTTAGTAGCTCCATATCCCACAACTTCATGGGGCTCTAGGGATATTGCCCCTGATGGGGTCGACCCCTCACAGGGTTTGGGGCCAATGCCTCTCACAAGGTCTAAGGCCAATGCCCCTCCTGGAATCCAAGGTGGCGCCCCTAGCACATTCCTTGACACAATACATGTCAAGGTCAAGATTGCAAAAAATAACTCAATGGCATGATAGGCTAGCTTCCTCCTCTAAGGAGCAATAAAAACTTGTTTACGGACACTAAGGGAGTGAGTATGTGGTTATTGAATTTTGGCTTTTAGAACTAATAGAACATGTTTGTGCTTTGTATCACTTTTTTCAAGACACAAATCTAGTAATGAGAAGAGTGGTTTTTTCCCTCATAAACATGTGGTCAAAGTTATTAGTGGGTATACTCTACCTATGTTGGAAAATAACCATGTGATTTGTGCAATGCAATGTATTGAGCTGAAAAAGGGGATTTATTAGGGTGTTTAATTCAATATGTAAGGTTAGGCGTTTGCCCCATTTGGTCTTACTACTGCAATTTATTTTACTATCAAGGTTTCCATTTCTATTAGCTATGCCCAGTTATTCATGCAATTTGTTATGTATGTGTTCACTATTTAATAGCATTAGGGCCCTGTGAATCGACCTGTTCAAAGTAAGATTCTATTTGCTCAGGATGAATTAAATACCATGTACAGGGAGTAAACCAGTACTACATTAAACATTTCTCTCCTCAGGTGCAATCCCATTATAAGGTATACAGTTCTGTGCTGTAAATTTTAAAAATCAACATTTGAAGCTGCACTTTTCTGTCTCAACTTAGTTCATGCATTAGAATTGATTTTGTTTCTCATAATTAATATAATAGTTTGATGTTAACTTGCTATGCTTAGTGTAAGATCCATTTCAGCTTGTCCTACTAGACTAAGAGGTCTATAATGGCATCTAACTTTGTTATTATTCATGGTGGTAATTTTACATGTTCAGTGGTTTTTTCATTTAATCTTATGGTTGTTCTTTGACGTTGGTGGACTTTGAAGGTCATATAGCTCATAGGGGGATAATTTTTGCACTTATTTACTTTAACTTCCGAGTGACTATTATTTTCCAATATTTTTGAGACAAGAAAAAAGATTACCAAAGGTTTACACATTGTTTTTAATAGACATGTTTCTTAGAGGTGCTCACGATTTTCAATTTTTGTGCAGGAAGTACTGCACTGGATTAAATCTGTTAAGTTGCAGAATTGGTACTGATGTTAGTAACGATCAGCTTAAGGAATATGTTTGGAAGACATTAAAGAGTAGACAGATATGAAGCTTTTGATCTTTTAAATGAGTAGGATTAGAGTCTCTATTTCGATGGTAGATCTGTGGATTGTCAGGTCGTTTTAATAATAAGCTTGAAGACCAGTTAGGTGTCCTCAGTTAATGAGAAAGAAGTTATTCATATTGAACACATTATAACATTACATTCCTTGCTTTTGTTATCCTTAACCTTTTAGACTACTGTTTGGTTTTTTTCAGACTATGCTTATTGTTTTTGTTATTCTGTTATTACTCTTCTTTATCCTCCAGGAACTTAGTTTACAGGTTGTTCCTAGTTTTGGTCATAGGGTCCTACATAAAACGGATCCAAGATATACGTGTCAAAGGGAATTTCAATTAAAGCACATGACAGATGATCTATTGTTTAAGTTGGTTAGGTTTTTGTACCCCTTGCACATTGCGCATGCCTCTTTTTCCCTTGCCTTGAACTTTCATGTTGAAAAAAAAATTATCTTTCTTATTTTAAAGAATAAGTTAAAGCAGTTTTTTATTTTTATTTTTGATCTTTAAAAATGGACTATGCAGGTTTCAAAACCGTTTGATATTGTTCGACCAATTCTCACAGAACTAGGGAAGGTAGGTCCCTCTTCGTAAGTATGTTGTCATTTGATGTTTACTTGTGTTTCATGGATTCCATCAATCATTAGGTTACGCAATTCTCATTGCAGAATGCTGATTTCAATTGGATACATGTTTCTGCTGGGAAATTTGAATACCCTCTTACTTTTAAGTTTTATTGAAACCTGCAATCTTTCAAGTATCCTTTCTTGTTACAGTAATCAGAGAGCATCTGTAGTGAGCGGAATTAAATAGTGCACTTCTGAAAAATGGATTGTGAATTGGTTATCTTAATTTATACATCACATCTTGTATTGTGTTCCTCTGATGCCAAAGCAGACATTTCTTAAGGGTGACATGGAAATTGTTTATTAATAAAATATTGTAGGCTGGCTGCCTGATGTTAATATTTTACAATTTTTTCATAATGAAAATATAACTTTGTTTTGAAAGTACGGCCATGCCTATATTTTAGATGTGTTGCTCGTGAGTTGTCGGAAAGTTTATAGGTGAAGAATCCATAGCCTAATGTTGATGCACATAGTGGGGTGTTGCTAAATCATTTTGGCTTATAAAAGGGGACAATCATTTGTTGATTTTTATTTAGATTTCATGCTTAGGATGCTGGATGCTACTAAAGCTATACTCTACAAGATATTCATATCTTTGCAGCGAATGAGTTTTATGCTAGAGTTATTATGCCTTCATTATTTAGTTTATTTAACAGAAAATGTGTAAGTTTATGATATAACGACGTCATTTCAATTGTAGAAATTTGTTTTGACAACTTTCCTGGAAATTTGCTTATAGCATGAATTATGATGAATTTGAATTGATAGTGGCTGACATGTTGGTCTTTTGCAGGTTCTTTAATGTTATTTTGGGGTTTCCCAAGCTCTGGGAACCTTCTCACAGGGTTGGGTATAATTTTCAAGTTACTGTCCTATGAGGTATTAACAGTTCCTATATTTATAACACAAATAATGATTTGCAGCTTATATAAGATCGTGTTCTTCAATTAAGAGGCCAAAAAGTGTAACAACAGATGCAGGTGCTTGAAGATGCTCCAAGTGCAAGAGGCAGGTAAACAAATTTCTGCATAGTAAATTCTCCTGTGAGAAAGAAACATTGAAATAAAAATTGGCAAATGGTTTTGGCATGTTGACACTATCACGGTGGAATGTCTTGTCAATTTGTAATTTTGTAATAATTTCCAAGTGTAGTGTACAGTTGTATTAGATGACGTGGACTTGTTTCAATCATCATGTTTGTTATGTCACATAAATTCCATGACTAAAATATAATATATGGGGAGAAATCAAAATGAGCATTGAAGTGTCGACAAAAATTTGGTGTATTTGCCTCTAGAAATGTGGAATGCTATATTACAATGCGATAATTTGAAAGGAATGCAGGCTATAGTTTTTAAAATTTAGTGGTCTAGATCTTTTATCAAAATGGACCATCTCCCAGAAATTCTGCATTCAATGTGCCTGCTAGGGTATGGAGATCCACTTTATGTTTCAACTTTTACATGGAGAGATTGTTAAGATAGAAAAAGTTTCATGGTAATGACAGCTACTTTACATAATCAGTTATCAGACTTGTGTCTGAGCTTTCTAACACAGAATTGAAAGCTTTGTTCATCATACGGTTACCTACTTTCAGGGAATTGTAGGTCAATTGTTCAAGATTGCAAAAACGGCATTTAGAATATGGTATTACTGAAATTAGACCTGTGTTTTGCATTTCAAATAGTAAAACATATAATATTGTGCATATGTTATTGATTGAAAATACTTTATATTTTATGAACTCATGAACCCTTAAATCAACTTACCCATATCAGTCTCCATTCATATATATAAGCAATGCAATGAATTGTTTTTTAGGACATTTTAGTGTCAAGATAAAATAATTAATATTTTGATTCTTGCTCTCAAAGGAGCAGGGTGAAAAGCACAAACAGTGAGGATGCAAAACGCACACCTTCCATTGGCAAGCTTGGGTGCTCTGCACTTACCTAGAAGCCCTTATCCTTCTTTTTTGTGATTGTGGGTTGATCTTTTAACATGGCCATCAAAACCATGATATAGATTGGAGGTGATTACTAGTCCCCATCAATGACATAATATCATAATCAGGGTAATTATGGCATGAAGGACAAAAGGTTCATTTTAGCATTACTCTCAAATAAATGGTAGTAGCTTCCTTTTCCTTGTGAATCCATTTGTCTTGAACAGTTTGCATGTTTTTTATTATGATAAACAGGAAACTGAACCCTATACAAAAGGAACCCCAAGGGAAAAGCGAAACCGGCCCAAATACAGCCAGAACCACCACATTAAAGAATATAAAAGTATAAGAGTTCAGCTTGATCATAAACAAAAATAAGAAAGCAAAAAACAACTTAAGGGACAAGAGATCCCCGATCCTCAAAGAGGAACTTATACATATTGTCAAACTTTTCGAAATAGGGGGTCTCAGGCAAGTCCTCAATGTCCAATTCAGAATCGAGCACATTCATCTCATTGAATAGACTATTACTTTCAAATCGCAAGGGAGAAGACTTGGGAAAACTACCAGCAATTTTTTCATCCACAAAAATATCCTCCTCTTGGTGGGAGTCACTAGATATTTCTATATCTTTCATGTCAGGTTGTTGGACCGCAACCAATTTGGGTTCCTTATCAGCCAGTATAAATAGGGTTGTTCCAGTAAATTGGCTTGATCCCTCCTGAACATTCCCTTCAACAAAATATTGAAAAGTTCAAATTTTTTATCTTTCTTTTCAGTCAACTCTCCTTCCTACTTTCTCTTCAATAACCCCTTATTAGAGTCCTACTTAACAAGGGAGTTGAGTTGTGTCCTCCTAGATCTTGGTTTTCATTTCAAGGATAATAATGGGGGGGACTATCCTGCACAGACAGTTTGGCTTTAGATTTGGTGGAGCCATCCTCCACCTTTTTACCCTTAGCAGGGGGCTCAAATGAGGGCCCCACGAAAGTGAGGGGTTTTCTACCTTTATCAGAAAGGACATAAAGGGGAGGAATTTCCACAAGACTAACCTTGATGGGCTTAGTCAAAGAAAGGGCAAGGTGGAAGTGGTACAGGCACAAGATAAGGCCTTAGTGTAAAGAGATGATCGACTTATTGGGATTTTTGGCATGGAAGGCCCTAGCTTCTATGATAGAATTTTCCAACTAAGATAGAAGAAAGAACGGGAAGCTCATACAAACTTTGTGCCAAAGGTGTTTCAACAGAAAAAAATGATAGTGGTAATTGCACTTGAACCACCCTTCAAGGGTAAATTATTTAATGAGAACCTAACATACCTGGTCCCATGGGTCCAAAAGCATTTGACAAACAAACCCATTTTGACATTTGATAGGTTTATCACCCTCTTTAAAAAAATTATCCATGCTCTTAGTATCAGGAATCTCTCTGTCATCAGGCTTTTTTCCCACTGCAACTCATCCTGGTGGCTTTACTAATGACATCCTCATTAACTTCGAAGCTTACTCCTCCCACCTAGACCAATCTCTAGTTCAAAAATCAACAGATTGAATTGACAAATTTTGATCATACCATTTAGACGTTTGAGATATGAAGCAATGTCACCATCCCAACAAAAATACCAGAAGGTAGCATCCTTCTTCACATCCTCGCAAGAGCCAAGCTTAGTCCAAACCCTATCACCCACCATAGTAGCACAACCCAAAGCGTTTGAGCAGCATTAATGACAATGGCAAAATCAATAGAATACCACCCCTCAAGCATGTGATTATGATGGCACAAGCAAAACCTCCACAAAATCAAATGAAAAATGGTACCAAGATAGTAATCATTGCCACAAAGCGTCACTACAAGATCAAACTTTAAAGTCCACCTCATCCAATCATTCTTCCAAGCCCTATGCCATGTCATCATAACAAACAATCCACTATACACCACGTTGACAGTCCAAGAAAATTGAGGAAATTGAAGAAAATACAAGTTTACACCCCTTCTTCAACAATAAGACCGGTAGCAAATAATACTCTCAGAGCTATACCAACACGTCATTATAATGATTGAGAACATTAAGCACCATTATTCATAAACAGTAGCACTAAGTCCCTAAGAATAAGTGGGGCAATACACTCAAGAAGATTCCCAATACGTCACCAGCACCTCCACAAATTATATTAAGACTTTAGTTAACCATGCCATGGGCCACTTGATTTCCTTCCCTATATATGTGAAGAGCAACATACTCCTCAAGATCATTCAAAAGACTTTGGATATCCAAAATAATATCAATGAGGTTCCATTAAGGGGGCCACTTTGCCTAAAACAACATCAATAATGAGCTTGGAATCTCCCTCTAAATGCAGTTTCCTGATTCCTAGAGACAGAGCCAGTTTAATTCCCCACAACAAGGCAAGGGCCTCAGACTCATTGTTGGGCTTCACACCCAAAACACTCAAGTAAGTAGCAATGAATCACCCTTATGAGATCTTAGAATACCAACCCCACCAACAAGACCCAAATTCCTATTTGCAGCACCATCGAAGTTCAATTTACTCCAACCAATCGGGGAGGGGGCGGGGCAGTTCGAAAAGATGTTTAGGGGGGCTATCCTTTTAGTTATGTCAACCTTGTTGATGTCCATAGTGATAGCCCAATTTTTAGCAATAGTAAGCTCCAAGGAGGAAGGGGGAGCTTCAAGGACTTTCACATTACAAATAGAAATATTCTCAATGAGAAGTTTTGAGAAGGCAAAGAAAACTTCCTCAGCATTCTTTGCAGAGCCCCTAAAGATATGATTATTCCTTTCTTTCCAGAGACATGACAGCAGATGTGGAGTCTGAATACAAAGCTCCTATATAAAAGGGTGGAAGTGTTGAGCAAAGGGTTGCCATTACATCAAAGGAGCTGGTCAGTTCTCTCATTGATGTCAAGGCATCGAAAAGATTGCAATTATAATTTTATCATATAATTATTTATATCTAATTTAATAAACAATGTACTAATATAATACATACTAATTTATATAATTATTAATTTACGTCAAAGGAGCTGGTCAGTTCTGTCATTGATGTCAAGGCATCCAGAAGATTGCAATTATAATTTTATCATATAATTATTTATATATAATTTAATAAACAATATACTAATATAATACATACTAGTTTATATAATTATTAATTTATTATTTTAATGCTATAAGATTTCCACAATCCATGTGAATATTCATTTATTACTTTGGATTTGATTGTGCTGATGTCAAAAATCTCAAACACAATCAAATCCAGAAGCAATAAATGAATTTATAATTTTATTATATAATTATTAATTTATAATTTAATAAACAATATACTGATGATTTTATATTGTTATTAAATTATAATTTTATAACTTGTTTTTTTGGGTGAGAAGACTAATTTTATTTCCATTATGAACTTTTCATTGGAGATTAAAGTTTTTGGAAACTTTTCATTGGAGATTAAAGTTTTTGGAAACCTCATTTGCAAGATTTCATTCGCAGGAGGCTAATGTTTTTGAAAACCTTATTCGCAGGATTTCATTATTGGGTTGAAAAAATGAGTGGTCAAATTTAGACCATAGGGGACCCTAAAACTTTTGGTTAATCCATTTCTAGAGGTCTTTCTTTGGGGCCAACTTGACGGATGATTTTCTTGCCCAACTAGGACTCTTGAGGATGTCGTAGCACATTCCAAATTATCTTAATGCTTACGCCCAATGAAACGCTTTTAGCAGTTTTGGCTCTTATGTTTCTATTATTTAGGGTTTTTTCGAAGTCAAAAAAATATTTATAATTGCTTGTTTTTAAGGTTTTGTGGGTTGGGGATCACAAGAAAATTAGATGTGCTATTTTCCGCATTTTAATGCAATTTTGAATGCTAATAAAACGCAATTTATATGGCAAAAAATTGTTGACCAATGGTCAACAATTTCTACAAGGTTTTGGGATTTTGGGGGGGAAAATTCACCCCCAATGCCAATTTTATAAAAATCACAATTTATTGCAGATTTCTGCTTCTATGATTTATACCATGAAACTAGACAAAGCATCTACCTTAGTGAAGTTCAAGTTGTGTTCCACGGGGACGCGTCCCCCCCCTTTTTGGGCGCATCCCCCCGTCAAAAACGTCTCGGGGACGGGGGGACGGGGATGCGACGTCCCCCGCCGTCCTGCCGTCGCCACCCAAGCGCTGCCGGGACGCGGAGACGTCCCCGCGTCTCCCAGGGAGACGTGGAGACGTGGAGACCTCTCCTTGGGAGACATTTGGGCGTCTCCCAAAGAGACATGGAGACGCCTCCACGTCTCCTTGGGAGACGTTTGGGCGTCTCCCTATCCTTCAAGAGACGTGCAGACGTCTCTCCAAGGACGGGGAGACGCCCAAACGTCTCCTGTCGCCCCCACTTATATGCAATGTTTAAAATTAAAATTTTATAAAAAAGTGAGTTTTTAAGTTTTTTGAGGGTTAAGGGGTAACTCTAATTGGACGTGGGCCAATAGAAAAATAACACCCGACGCCTTTAGAAAATAATAAAAGTATTTTTGGCCTCGCGGGGCGCTGCCCCTCGACCCCGCCCTGTATCGCGATAGGGAACGCGCAAGGGGCGCTGCCCCTTGACCCCAACTTGGGGGCGCTGCCCCCAAACCCCCGTTGAAAAATATAGGGGGAAACCACGCCGATAGAAGTAGGGAAAATCTAACCTCCGAGTTTGATTAGGCTCCATATAACAACACAACTTAGAAATCTTGGTATTTAGATTTAGTATTTCAAATTTCCTATAGTCTCATTTGAAATGTAATTCTTACACTGTAATACTGTCATACATCTTTTCAAAACTAGTTTTTCAAGTACTATATGTATATGTACAAGTATATGAGCACCACCAACCCGCCACCCCCCCCACCGCCGTCCCCCCGCCGTCCCCAAATTTAGGCCCTTGGTCCCCCCGTCCCGGAAACGCGTCCCCCCTGTCCCCCCGTCCCCAACGCCCGTGGAACACTGAGTTCAACACACTAGCTTTCAACACACCACAACCTCATGGGAGAGATTTGCTATGCACTAGATATATTGAGAGGGGGGATGAATTAGTCCATGCCAAATTTAACTTCAAAACTACAGCATCATTAGAACCATTACCGCATCTCACATTATCATAAAATCAACTTATGCAAGTAATAAACACAAACATGCATCAAGACAAAGGAACGCCAGAATTACGTAGAAACCCAAAAGGGAAAAACCATGGTGAGAATAGCTGCTTGGATCTATTGCCCAAATCCAGCCTCGCAGAATAATAATGTGTTGGGTGAATATTTTGTCACCAACGTACTAATGACAAAATATATAATTCACACAACGCTATGCTGAGAAATTAATCTCTCCTCTCATCAAGGGGAGGTTCCCTATGAAATTTCTCCTCTAATTAATAAGAAATTAAATTTGTGGGTTGGTGTTGGGCATATAACTCTCTTTTTTCAGAGTTTATGTATTCTCCCTTCACCTAGTTACAATTTCTCTATCTCTTCAGATACTTAAAGAAAAGAACTATTAATCTAACAAACTACACCAAGAGTTACTATTAAGCAACACAAAGTCTCCTTGAAGGTAACACTAATTCAAATTGATCATTACAAATTAAACAATTAGAAATTTAGCTTGTAGCTCAAAGTCTTCAAGTATAGATTTCTAATCCATTAAACTACAAATAATTGCAGCAATACAAAGCTTACCACAAGTTACTTAATTTATCAGAAGATTTCTCAAATATGCTAAGGGCACAAAGTTTACTTGCAAGATTTGAGAGCTCTTTAATCACACAATAATATCTTAAAGATCAAAGAAGCAAAGATAATATATATTCAATGGACATAGGAACATTAAATTATATAAAGGATTTTCTTGATACAACACAAAGTTTGTACTGTTTTCTTTATTTGTTTGATAGAATTTTCACCACAAAAGCCCAAAGTCTTAGTTGGGATAAAAATTTTGCAAAGTTTTGCTAAGCATGAAAAAGATCCAATATTTACAAAAGAGGTCCTCCTTATATAGGAAAAGAAGTTGAGAAAAAGGTGGGCACAGTTGACTTATTCAACTACACAGTCCCATTTTACTACAACTACAACATAAAGAAAACGTGCAGCTGCATAAAAATTGACAGCATCTATCGGTGCAACTGCATGAAGAAAAGGTGCCAAAAGGAGGTACTTCATTCTTGATTCTCTTCCTCATTGGATTTCTGGAAATCTTCGAACTTAGCAAGGATGGATTTCATCTCTGCTTCGTTCGACATCGAGGTAGAACTCGTGATCACTTGGACGCGGGAAATTGCATCTTGAATCTTTACCTGTTTCTTTTTAACATCCTTCAGCATGGATGCGAGGACTTCAAAACTGACCTGTATCTCTAACAGCTTATCGAATGTATCAAGTGAGAAATCTTGTCCCGTGCAGTGATCCATCAAGGAAAGGAATTCCTACGTGACAACTTCAGCAGTGATGAGATTTTGATCGCCATCATATAAATAACAAGGAAGATCACCAACTTTGGCAAAAATGAGATCAACCTCGTCATCACCTTCTTTTTTTTCCCGGTCCAGTTCCGCAATCATTAACTTTATTGTCTCTTGCTTATGAGATAATAAAGACAAGATCTGGATGTACTTCTCCCTTGTGGGAATTACCTTGTTTTCAACCAGGACATCTATTCTGAAGTCCTCCATTTTGCTCCACAAGGTAGTACTTTTCACAACTTCCTCAATTTCCTATGATAAAGAGGTTTTGAGTCCTTGCATCTGGCTCTGGATTACTTCATAATCTGACAATAGTCCCACTGTTGAGCTCAGAAGATGAGAGCCTTCTGACCTTAGCCGTGAAATCCACTCATCCATCACTCGGCTTTTAGCTCCCACCTGTTCAATCTTCTTGAGAGCTTCGGTATCTATTGAGGATCCTATGGGCTCAATCTCTTGAGAAGATTGTGTGACCTTTAGAAGAACGTTGGTCAGTTGTTCACACTTCTGCTTCAAGATATTTTTCTCATCCCTCTCCTAATCCAATCTTCTCAACAAAGAATTAAAGGTTGTCTGAGAATCCAATTTCACACTCTCATGTGTTTCCACCCCGAGCTCTATGACCTGCATGGTATAATCTTCAGATCGTATGTTGCCTTTGTCCTTGTCTGACGATGGCACCATAACTTCAGCATATTTTCTCTTGGAAGTCGGGTCTACTACCACCCGAGATACCGTCTTTGGCTTTTTTGTTCCCTTAGGCTTTGGAGGAACTAAAAGTTCAAAGTCAAACTCATCTAGAGAGATCACCTGTTTTTTCCTCTTAGGGGCCACTACTTCCATCCAAGGGGGTAGTTCTGGATTGGCTGATGGAGTAGTAGCACCTTGCTGATTTTGAGTTGAAGCTTCGGGAGCAAGTTGACTGGAGCTCGGAGCAGTTGTGAGTGTTATTGATGGTGCCGATATTGAAGTATGTAGTGGAACATTTGTTGCTGCTAACTTCAGCACTTAACAATGGAGGAATTGTTGTGGTGGTGGTGGTAGTGACAGGTAAGTCTACTGAAACTTGTTGTGCAAGTGCATCTTCCAAGGTTTCATTAAAATCCATCATTGTGGATTCAAAAGTAGATGAAGGGATATCATCTAAATTAGAGAAGTTGGTTATTGTGAAAACTGACCAACGGTCTCCGATTGCATCACGCCCATACTTAGATCTCCATCTTCTTGAAAATCCTCATCCTCTTGGTCAGAGTTAGAGTCAAAGTCAATAGAGTGGACGATTACTTGTGAGGTAATCGGGGCATCAACTTCAGCTGGGCATGATGTTTCTTCAGCATGTACCTCCTCTTGTTGAGGGATTTCACCTTCTTCAATTTCCTTGGCAAGTGGTTGTTCTGGCTCTTTAGTCACTCCTTCCTGTACTGCGGATGATGATTCACCCTTTTTGGACCCTTTCACTGTAAATTTAATCTTGGGCCCTTTCCCTTTTGATTGTATTACAGGAGCTGTGGATAGTGCTTGTGGGTCTGCCCTGCTCTTCGTTCTCGTCTCGGCTGTAGCTATCTTGCCGACTGGGCCATCACTGTTATCATCATCTCCTGAGCTAGCAGGGAGTTGTTTCATTCTGAGGTTCTTTCTTACCAGCCATGCATTGGTGTTTGCTAGGATAGGAATAATCCTCTGAGTAATTGATTTGCTCTCCTTCTTTGACCATTGTACAGGAGGAAGCGGAGAGTCAGCAATTTTCTTCTCATAATAGACCGGGTCCACTATGTCATCCGTATCTTCCATGGTCATCGAGATCTTAGCTAAATCCAAGTTTTCAATTTGCTCCAGAGTAAGGCGGTTGAAATCCATCCTTCTTATATCCTCATCATTTTGGCAGTCTGCCCAAACATCCTCCAACTTTAAACATGAGTATAAGTCCTTTTGAGTTTGTTCTTTATACCACAAAAGTCAAAATTGGTTCGAGCCTTGAATCTTCTCATGGTATTCCACTGCATTTCTTCCTCCATATTTTTGGCCTTGGGATTGGTTAGCACTGAGTACCTGCCAATTGATTCTAGGAATTTCAGCCCAGTCTTATGTGCTTGTGATTGTTTCTCATGCACACTAATCAGTTGTCTGCACAACTCCATGAGGACGATTTTGTCTGAAGGGAACCTTGGAAGAATGAAGGGCTCACCTGAGAAACATCCAATTCGGATGTAGGTGAATGTGGGAAACTGCAGAAATACACACCCAAAATGAGATACCCTGTTGTAAGCAGCGTCTGATATTCTCCGCTTTTGCAAGCCTTTATCAAACATACATTTCCATACAGCGAAGAAGGCATCATTAACCCTTCTGTAAAGACTACCTTGGTTCTTGATAGTAAGCTGATCATAGTACTCCCAAACGGGTACCAACCTCCTATCACCCTTAGTAGATAAGCCCGGATATTGCCTCATTGAAGCAGCCTCATAAACCAGGTATGAGATCATGTAGAATTTCAGTGTTACTTTGACCTCCTTCAAGTGAGCACAGAGGGCATCGCTGATATGTTCACCCCAATCAATTCTTGCTGCTCCTTTCCTGATTATTTTCATATAGTAGCACATCCAGCTTTGAAAGTAATGAGAGTCTTTTAACCCCCTCACCCTTGATAACATGGTGACCATGTCATTGTACTCCTTATTGAAATCACTCCTGTGAAAGCCCTTAGGCCATCTTGAGGTTAGGGAACTTCTGGCGGCAGAGAGGAAAACAGTATTGATTACCTTCTTGCATTTATCCTCGTTCTTCTCGTAGTACTCTTTGAGCACTTTCTTGAGTAATATCAGCTACCTCTTCAACTAGGGAACCTTTGAAGACACTATTGAAGAATACACTGTCAAGGGTCATGATAACATTCTGATCTTCATCTTTCACATGTCTTGTAGTTGGATCAAAGTGATCCGCTACTGCAAGCACAAATTCTGGATCATGGGCTGCAACTGGAAAAGATGCATATTTCTGTAACTCGGAGTTGATCAAATTAGTTAAGCGAGCAGGAGCCTTCTTAACTCTATCAATAAATTCTTGCATATCTACATACCCAATTTCAGTGTCTCTAATCTCCTTAATATTCGAGTCTACTGAACTCTCTGGGTACAGATTCAAGTACTTGTCGTACTTGTACTTCATCTTTCTTGATGATGCTTTACTTGGAGAAGATTCCAACTGACCTGAAGAAGACTCGGGCTTGTTGTGAGGTAGCTTTGACATTCATGATGACTGCATTCAACACTGATGATTAGCTATTCATCATTATTAAAATCATTTTTTCTCGAACGGATCGAAAAACGGGACTCAAAACAGGCTTGGGGATAAAACTACCAAAAACAGCAGGTCGGGGAAAAAAGTCCGACATGCTCTTTTGAAAACAAAAATTGCACATCGGACTTTAAAGTCCGAAGTGCAATTAAAAATACCTTGATCAGCACATCGGACTTTAAAGTCCGATGTGTCAATCCATGGAAAATCAATAACACATCGGACTTCAAAGTCCAATGTGTAGGGGTGAAAACTTGAAACAAGCACATCGGACTTTAAAGTCCGATGTGCAATCTGGGAAAGATTTAAAGGCACATCGGACTTTAAAGTCCGAAGTGCATACAAAGGGAAAAACAATCGGTTGACATGTCGGGTTTTAAAACCCGACATGTCAACCTACTCTTCTCCGCATATCGGATTTTAAAGTCCGATATGCGAAGGTTGTGATCCCGCATATCGGACTTCAAAATCCGATATGCGGAGATCCTTCCGTCCAGCTGCACACCGGATTTTAAAGTCCAGTGTGCGGCTGGAGAAGGGAGACTTCGGAGGGCAATCGGGTTTTGAAATCCGATTGTCCTCTGAAACAAGGGAGACAATCGGACTTCAAAATCCAATTGCTCTTCGAAACACAGAACAAAAACCCCGAAAGAAACCAAAACAAGGATGAAAGAAACGCAAAACAAAAAGGAAAACCCGGAAAGAAAAATAAAATGCAAACCCTACCTCGCGGCAATGATGATGGAAAAATCTGACAATGGAGCGATCTGATCCGAGTCACGGCGAGCAAAAGCGTAGGAGGGCGCGCGAAGAAAAAGAAAAGCAAAAACAAAGGAAGGAAACGCAAAAAATAACTTTAAAAGCGATTAAATAAAAACCCTAAAAAATCAATTAATGCAGCATTAATTACAACTCGCAGTTGCATGTCGGACTTTAAAGTCCAACATGCAAGCTAAAAACTCTTGCATGTCCGACATGCATTGTCCAAACAAGCAGTTTACAGGTCGGACTTTAAAGTCCGAACTACAGGCAAAGACAACCTGCAGGTCGGACTTTAAAGTCCGAACTGCAAGCTGAGACCAAGCAAACGCACATCGGACTTTAAAGTCCGATGTACAGACAACAAAGAAAAGACCTTGCAGTTTGGACTTTAAAGTCCGAACTGCAGGTAAAATTGCAAACTTAAGAAAAACAAGAAAAACACTAAAACGAAAAGCTAGGAGCTAAACGAACTAACCGACAAAGTCGATTAAGCTCTCCCGGAGACCATAAGGTACGAAACGGACCAGTTTCGTAGGGTTGCCTCGCGATTTTGGCCATGCTGAAATCGAGGACAACATAATGAACTTACAATATTTTGTAAGCACCAACCAACAGGAATTTCAACCTAAGATGAAGACACCAATCCTTGATCTAATTTGTTGGCAGCAACCTACAAGAGACACCAATCCCCTAATCCAATGAACTAAGCACCTACTCAGATTATGAGACACCAATCTCAATTACAAACAAGATATACAAAAGATATGTCATTCAGACCTTCAAAGGTTAGTCTTCAACATCTGTTTATCTAATCTTCTTCAGAACACTCTCACAGTGTGTATGAGATCTGCATTTCAATTCACACACTTCATCACATCTATATTTCTCTAAATTGAGTAGACAACTTGCACAGCTTTCACCACTTCTATACTAAGCACCACAACCACACTTTGGAATGAATCTAGTTCAGCAATATATGTGCATTCTAATATTAATTACATCATTATGTCCGCCTAGAACATATTTACAACATCCACAAGTCAGCCACAAGAACATTCCTTAAACCAAATGTGTAGTCGGCTAGGTCCTAAAGCCAACTTCGCATTCTTCCTCTAGCTATCGTACATTACCTTTCTCTAGTGCACTCAACAGGAACATCAACCCAGTCAACAAGCTCACAAGCTCACACAGTGACCACTCTGTCACTTATAACTTTTTGTCCACATGACCAAAACTCCTAGAACTCTAGAAGATTTGTCTTCATGTGTAGCCTTACTTAGCTAACAAACTGCAAGCCATAACACTTCACTGCAGTAGAATGCAATACCATAAACCATGATAGTGCAACTAGGTGCACATACTGTTTCTAAACAACAGACCTTGACAACTTACCACAGACACTTCCGAACCCCCACAAACAACTAGTACTGGTACATAATGATAACATTAACATTTTGCAAGAGAAGCCATTCAACATTACTATGCTCCGTCCTTCATTGTGCTCCCATGGTCTGACATGTCATGACAAAAGTAATTAAAATTTCACCAAACTTCTCGATACCTTGACATCAATGACAACACTTAGTTCAATGAGATTTCCACCTATTGCATGCCCTAGAGTGCACACCATTAATAGCCACATTAACTAATTCCATAGGTAGAATTTGTAGCCCTTCCCCCAACTTTAATCTATGGACTGCAATCCCTTTTACCACCTCAATATACTGCATTGCACAAACCACATGGCTATTTTCCAACCATGATCACACAGCTAAGCTAAAGTAGGCAGAAACAATGGCGAAGGCTGACAATTGAATGGTTACTACTTTTGAATATAAATAACTGAATGGTTACTACTTTTGAATATAAATAACTAAAACCATATTACACACATACATGCAACTATTATTTTGATACTCAAGATAGCACTAAGCGCATAAGCAAAGGATACTCATAATTACAGACCTTAGGACTAAGACTCAAGCTACCACTAATGTCCATTATGCTTCCAAGAGCACTTATTTATAATAATAGGATAATCTACCAAGTAGGTAACAGAGAATCAATCCGACATTACCAGATAAACCAATTACATAAAAGGAGGTTTATAGAATCAAAATTATGGTCGACAGTGACTATCCTTGTACAATAAATTTTATGTAGGATGATAGGTATCAATGCCCATCATATCTCCCACTAGAGCTTGTACCTAGAGATGGAACTCGAGATTCAAAATCAAAATCATTATATACATCTTCCCACTTTAGTGATTTCTAATTGGCACAGATTTGAAATCAATTATGAATATTCCAATCTTGTCGATGTCTATCATATACTATGTGAGGGACAAAATAAGATTCCCACTTCAATGTTTTATTGGGGGCAACAACTTTAATTGTGCCTTGTGAAAACTGCCAAACTGAATTAATGTCTTGGAGTTCAACATAACTGAAGAATTCTTTTATTTGATCAAAGGGTTTGGACAAAATAAGACTCCCACTTCAATGTTTTATTGAGGACAACAACTTTAACTATGCCTTGTGAAAACTGCCAAAACTGAATTAATGTCTTGGAGTTTAACATAACTAAAGAATTATTTTATTTGAGCAGAAGTTTTAGAAGCACAAGTGAAGAAAGGATGACAAACCATATTGATGAGTTGGAGATACTGTTTATCAGTTTCAATTTTCAGTATAGTGAAATCTCCATAGTCATCCTTATAATGGTGAGTAGTAGAAATACATCCAATATGTTCTAGAGTTTCAGCATCAATTATGGCATTCTACAGATATTTCTTGTTTGCGCCTTTTATTAAAATATCACACAGAGCTAATTGGTTTAAACCTCTTAAGAAAACATTTTTAAAATTCCATGTCAAATCCTGGATAGTCTGGTTGGCCAGAGCTAGAAGCTTGCATGAAGACTCCAGGAATGTCTCTATTGAGATGATCTGCAATGTGTTGTACTTCATAGTTGAACTGATTTAAATAAGCATGCCAATGAATATACTTTCCTCGGCCACCTTTCCACCTATGGTCCTTGTCTTTAAAAGTAAGAAACCTGTTGCGATAAATTTTGATAATGAAATGTTTTAAATGCACCAATTTTTAACAAAACTTTTTAAAGCTTTTTATGACACCAAAGATTTCTTTGTTAGAAGAAATCATTTTTTCATATCATCAAGAAATACACCACTAGCATATTCTGGTGTGTATTCCTTGCCTTCTTTGACAAAGAGTAAGTATCCTCCCCAAGCTAAATCTATATATAGAATAAAATTATCAGTTCTAGGAACATGAAGGACAGGGAAAATAATTATCTTTCTCTATATCCGATTTACAACAGCAAAGTGTTATTTAGACCATTGAATTTTCTTCCTTTTGAGGAATTGCTGGAGAGTCTAGCTGTCTAATGTTCTATCGAAAGGGGTCTTAAACTCTAAAACATTCTCCTTGATGTGTTGTTGGACTTCCAACACACCCTTATTAAATACCATTCCTAATAACCTACAAGAATCTTGACAGCAATGAATTTTATTCAAGGACAGAACAATCCCAAAATCAAATGCTAACTTATAAAATGTTTCTAGTCGATGCTTATGGTCATCAAAGTCTTTGCTGAAAATTAAAATGTCATCAATAAAAACACATAAATATTTCACATTCTCTAAATATAGAATCCATACAGGAGCAATCATTAGCCCAAACAACATCACAATCCACACATAATGGCCAAATGGACAGCTAAAAGTTGTCTTGTATTGGTCTCCTTCCTTGATTCTAAGTTGATAGAATCCTAATTTGCAGTCAAACTGTGAAAACACCTTGGAGTTGGCAACATTTTCTAACAAATAATATTTGTCAAGAATTGGACATGGAAAGGGAGTAATAACAATATATGGATTATAATTTATGACCATTGTAACATACATCTTCTTATAGTTTGAAACAAACTAAATAACAAAGTTTTCAACATATCATTAAGAAATGAAAAGATGTGAACATCATATGTAGCAAGATACCATTGTACAGTACTAAAAACTAGAAACGGTAATTTTTTTTTTTGAAAGTAAATACATCACATTTACTGCATAGAATTTAGAACATACTATCTATATTAATCAAACTGAAAATGGAAGAGATAAGATATTACTTGTGTTATGAAGTGATGCTGAAGTTCTAATGTCTTTTCTTTTGAGTTGGTCACTTAAAATTGGGGAGGGAAAACATCATCAGGGCGTTTTTCAGCCCAACCACAGACTTTTCAGTCCCTCGTGTCTACCAACTGGTAGACGCGACCCTTCACAGGGAATCTAAGAGCTGGAGTCAAGATGCCATCTGAGACTGGTGTTATTTAACCCTATGCAACCCTAGTCGGTCACACACTTAGGCTACTCCTACTTTGCATGACCTCTGACTGAGTTGGATATCTGGGCTAAACAAATTGACTGATGCTACACAGAAGCGACACCTTGGCCAAAGGATTTAATATATGCAAACACATAAAATGTGTAGTCAAGTTACTCACCCTACTCGGAAAAACTCAGACAAGAATTACATTTCATTATGCTGGTCCTCTTATGCTACTGCATACTGACTCATGAAAGTAAACAAATTAAATCACCTGGTTGGTTACATAATCTGGAAAAAAAAACTATATCAGGTTTGAATATACTACAAAGTGGTATCCATTTTGGAAAATAACCATTACCTATCTACTTAAGTTCTCATGCCTGAGAGTATGGAAGAGTTCCTACTCCACTCCTTCATACCCACAGGTATGAGACTTAAGTAGATAATGAGAATTACTTTACTCGATTGAGGAATTAATCTTTTTAATAGCCTAAGCTTATATAACTAGTGGTATTCTTTACTTAGTTTTTGTAGTACTGTTACCGTTGAAGAGATAACGAAAAGATACAAGTGTCTTGCTGACATATTCATGGTAATTCTATAAACCTACATTGAAACCTTTATTTTTCTGAGTTTTCAGGTAACAGAGAACTTTTACCTCACCCAGAATATATATATAAATTGACTTTCCTTTCAATTTTATACTTGAGTACAAATTATGCTGTTATAAACCAAGTTTGGCATAATTTTAATACATTATTCTGTTCCAAGGGTGGCTCTTACTGAGCATTTTCTTTCCTGATTTATACTGCCAGAACAAACTTAACAATTTTCATTAACACAACCATGCAATCCCTTCCAGGGATTCTTAATTACACTACACACAAACATTAATTTTTCCTTTTTTGACAGCAAATGAGACTATATAGTTCAACATTTATGAATACTTCTAAATTCTGAATATATCTTTCCAATTTTGATTTAAATAAGTATATAGCAAGCAGAGATTCGTCTTTATTGTGGTATAATTAAGAAAGACAACATGACCTGAGAAAAGCCTCCAAGTCAGAATTTTGAAACAGATACTAAGCTTGCCAACCGGTTCTGGTATTATCAATGAAACAATACTCTTCTTTTCAACAATCAGTTCAAATTCTGGCCTCCAATTACCCTGCAACCAAAGCTACCATCTATTTGCCCTTCTCTACTGTATATCTTTCTTTCCTTCAATATTTTTTTCCAGAATGTAAAACTTTTATTTCCCAAAAGAAAACGAATGAATAAGAATAATAACCGTAACCCTTTCTTATTGTTTCTTTTTCCCATTTTAATTCCACCGCCTCTTCTTTTCCTATTTTTCTGCCATTACGGCTGAGGCGGCCAGAATGGCATCCAATGCCCTCAAAATATCTACCGCAAAGATTAAGAATGTTACCCTTGATGAAGTCTTGCGATATCGTATGATATGAATTTCTAAAATATGTTCAATATTTTCCCACGACTTTACATTGGTATAATCATAGTTGAAAAACTCGGACTCGGCAATGAATCGGCAAGCTCAAAATTTAAAAAAAACTCAGGACTTGCGAAAACTCGGGAAAAAACTCGGGACTCACTCAGCAACTTTATCGAACATTTGAAAATACATTTTTTTTTAAATATAAAGTTGGAAACTCTATTATGCATAAAAATCTAATAAATTGCAAATCTTTAGCTCCCTAAAATTTAAACAATTTTTAGCTATATTACAGTTATTACTAATTTCCTTACATTTCTAAATGCTGCATTATTAGAAATCAAGATTATTATAAATTCTTAATATTTTTACAACATATATTTTTAATTTGAAATATATAGATTGTTCATCCTTGCTTATATAGATTTTTCATCATCGTATAACCGTATTACTAAAATTTTGTCTGAAATATAAAGAAAATTGATTAAAACCTGGTAAACTTTGTGCATCGGGCTTTTTTCCCCATTATTGTGCCCAATTTGCATCGCCCACGTCGCAAATACTCCTCGTCACGCCGGCAAAAGACAAAATACGTAATATAAATTAGGTTTTCAAAAAAATTAAATAAAATAAAATAAAATAACTGCCGATTTTTTCTGCAATTTTCAGCGGTTTTTGGCGATTTTTTAGGTTTTAAATTCTAAAAACTCTTGCCAAGTTTACCTGCGAGTGACTCATGGCCAACTAGGGCTCGCAAGTACTCGCGAGTTTGTGAAAAACTATCCTTTTTCATCACTGCTTGATAATACCAATCAATTCCATTCGATTTATTCCTTACATAAGCATGCGTTGCTAATACTTAGCATGGCCCACTCGAGATTCACTTTGCATTTTATAACTTATAAATATAATATATATATTTATTTATTTATTTATATATATTATATATATATGAATGAATGTTGGGTTTCACTAATAGGTAGGTAAATATTTGTGTAAAAATACACACCTACTTATCTATGTATTTTATATTCCCATACATATATGCATACATACATATATTTCTGCGTTTTCATAATTAAATATTTTTAAAAGAAGAACAGATGCCTTATACTTTATTCTTAATACTATTATCCACGATAAGCATATATTTCTAAATTTAAGAGATTAATACCAAGGTGATTAAAGACGAACAAGACCAAACCTACTCATCTATAAGGCTGACCTTACTGGCTTAGACTAGCTCACACAAGACAGGGTAAAATCTCTCGACTTACCTAACCAGGTCATCACCTACTAGGTTCAGATGGCATTGTGATTCACAGCTCTTTAGTATCCCATACCTGATGATGCTTTCCCTCCTCAGAGGATGACGGTCCTGCATCCATTACCAAACACAGATAGTTAGCCAATAATCCTATAACATTCATCCATAACATGTATATAATTTAGCCTAACATTTGCATCTAAATCTACTCATTCATCATCAAAACAACATTTACATAACATGAAAGCATCTTAAACATAGTTAGGGCACTAGTGGGATGTGACAACCATTCTCCTTTTTCCTCATTTTTGTTCTGAATGCTTATTCACCATAAATGCATAACAGCATAAAGGAGATTGAGGAGATTTAATCCCTTTTTTGAGTTCTTCTATTGCTTCCTGCATATCAGAATAATCATGTGAAGCGATTGGTATCTTTTTCCTGGCTTGATCGCTTTCCTTGGTTGCAGGTTGATCTCCATTGTAAGCATTTCTTTCTCCCAGAATTTTTGTGGGTCTTTAGAATATACATTTTTTATAAGTTGTTTTAAATCAGCTAATGGTTTTGAAGTCTGGATCCCCATTGTAGTTGGATATTTCTCTGCTGCATAAATCAGTCTTCGAGTGCTGATCTTTTTCCTATTTAATGTCAACATGATACCCTTATTTGTACACCCATGTCGTGTATATCTATCAAAAATGTTTCCTCCCAATAGTATATCCACTGGCATCTAGTGCATGCCAAAGAAATCACACGTGAAATCATGTCCTTCAATAACAATTTTTGGCTGATGTTTAAATTTTTCACAAACAAATTTATGTCCTTGTACACCCATTGCTGTGTATGTTGTTTTTTATGTAAGTTGTTTCTAATCATTGACAATAGGAGCTTTACAAAAAGATAGAGAGGCCCAATATCCATTTGAGCATCAGTGTTACCAATGGATGAGAAATGAAATATATTGAGAAAGTTTACCACTTAAAAGTGCTACTAAATAATCAAGTTTCAGTTTGGGAGTGGAATCGGGTAAAGTAAAGAGTACAAGCTTGACTGTAGTAGGATCAAAAATGTCTGAATTCTTTTCTACAGGCTTCTCTTCTTCTTGTATTTCTTGAATTATTACGGAAGAAAAGAAGTGTTCAAAGAATTCATCAGGAAAAATCAACTATCATCAAATTGTGGAATGTTATAGGAGGATTCTGTTGAGACATGGACCAGCTAGGACTCGAACCTAGGACCTTCCATACACTGCTGGAGTGCTCTACCACTGAGCTACTGGCCCCTCTTGGACCAGTCCATCATCGGTCCGGGTGTGGCTTATTTCCAACACCAACACCCCCCCTTAAGCCACACCTCTCGTGTGCTTGGGGGTCCTAGCCTGGACCTGGCTCCGATACCATGTTGAGACATGGACCAGCTAGGACTCGAACCTAGGACCTTCCATACGCTGCTGGAGTGCTCTACCACTGAGCTACTGGCCCCTCTTGGACCAGTCCATCGTCGGTCCGGGTGTGGCTTATTTCCAACACCAACAGATTCAACAAAAATAAAGGAACAACCTTCTAAACAGTCATTTATCTCATCTAAGTCTTTTTGTATCTTAGTTTTAGCAAATTTCCGAGTAGGCTTAGATTTTATTTCCTTTTTGTATGGCTTGATTCCACTAAACCTAGGCTTATCTGGTTGGTAGAAGGAACAAGAGGAAGTAGAACATTCGATGGTCTCAAGAACATATTGCTACTGTAAATTGGATTCAAAGAAAGATAAGTAATCTCCCTTCATGTTCCTAGCACCAGCAATTTTATTTTGTATACAGATGCTTCAGATGTAGCTTGGGGAGGACACTTATTCTTTGTTAAAGAAGGCAAGGAATACACATCAGAATATGCTAGTAGTGTATTTCCTAATAATGTGAAAAAATTGACTTCTTCTAACAAAGAAATCTTTGGTGCCATAAAATGCCTTAAAAAGTTCTATTTAAAATTGATGCATTTAAAACATTTAATTATCAAAATTGACTGCAGCAAGTTTCTTATTTTTAGAGAAAAGTACCATGGGAAGAAAGATGGCTGCGGAAAGTATGTTTGTTGGCAGACTTTGTAATGTCAGTTTTTGGGATATTCCTTATTTTTGCCTTAAAACAATAATATTTACTCAAAAACTGACAACAGTTTATCAAAAATTAAGAATTTATGATAATATTCAAATAAATAAATAATAACACAATACTCAAAATCAATCATATTATGAATTCTTTGGAAATACTAACAAATCTGTTGAATTAGAGGTTTTCATCCCTAACTCAACAATTATAAAACCAAGGGTTTTCATCCTTTCCTTGCCAAAGAGCATGGAAGGGTTTTCGTCCTCCTCAACCAAGATTTGGGTTTTTGTCCAAACTTGGTAAAAGCATGAAAGGGTGTTTGTCCTTCCAATTCTTGTGAACTTGGAAGGGATTTTGTCCTTGCTATTTGCAAGACACTTCCTCAAATTCAAAACTTATTGCTTGATGAGTTTGCTTTTATATTTGCTGATTGATATTTCTTGATGGATTGATGAGTAAATGCTTGAATGATGCTTCAATGATTTTATGGATAATTGATGCTTGAATTGAATTGTTGATTCTGTAGATTGCTTGATATCTTGATGGGTTGATGAGTGAATGCTTGAATAACTTCCTGATCTGATTTGTTTGCTTGATAAATGGATTGATGAGTGATGATTGTAATGTTCCTTGCTGCAATTTTATATCAGATTTGAAAACTAAAGTTCATTTCACCTCAGATTTGTAAAATACACATAAACGGCGAAATCGTGTAATACCGAAAATCTCTCCAAAACATAACTAAACAAATCTGAAACTTAATGCAACCAAGGTAGAATTTATATTACTGTTTTGGGCATGGAATTTATATCATATATGCTGCTAAATACATCAGGTAACAGTAGTACACTTCTGCTTGAATATACATCAAATAGAACCCAAACTCTGGAGCTAAAACATAGAGATAGACCACAGCAACTTCCAAATAAACTCCCCAAATTATTCATGAATGTTCTTAAGGGCAAATCACATGAGAAAACTCTCAATAATAGTAATACCCGCAGAAATACAAATCACACATATACTCTAAATCCTAGAGCTATCTGGCAACACAAAATGCATAGAAACACCACCTAACTCATTATCCAAGATGTAGAGCATATAATGTCTGATATTATAATAAATTATCAGCATCAAATGACTCCATTTCTGTTTTAAAGCTGCAACAAAATCTGGCAATGCAAACTCACACAAACCCACAACCAAACCCTTACAAACTGCTGAAATAGACTAATGAAAGTGAAACCAATCTACACAATGGCAAACCCTATATGAGCTTGCACCTGGAAGTGCCTCAAACTCCCATCCTTAGCCTTCATGGTAACCTTCAAACTCTCATTATTCAGTCTCCTCCACAAGTTTGACAGCCTCTGAAGAACAGCAGAACAATGAGCAAAATAACATGTCAATAATATGAGAAATGGTACCAAAAACTTCTGAATACCATTCATAGTCAAAACCCACAACCAAGAGGAAAGATTATTTTCATTTCTAAAACTGTAACTTCCCCTCCACTTGTCTTCCACCTCCTAAGTTTCCCGATTGTAATGTCCCCACTTTAAAATAGAATTTAATAATAAATAATATTAATAAATTAAAATACAAAAGAATAAAAAATATAATTTAAATTAAAATATAAAAGAATAAATTAAAATGCAAAAGAAAAAAAATAATTTATATTAAAATATTAAAAAAATTAATTAAAATTTAATTAAGTTAATGAATGGTCAAAAGACATAAAATGAAAAGTGTGACTCCCTCAAACATGAAATATAAAAGGGAGAAGAGAACCTCATTTGAGAGGGGGGATAATTTGGGAATCAGAAGTGCAGATCTGATTTAAATAAGTGCAGATCTGATCATGAAAGGTTGTGTCCCTTTCAAAGGGCAGATATAATAAAGAGTTGCACTTTTTCAAAGGGTGCTAACGGTAGAAAGGGCGTGTCTCTTGCCAAAGGGCATACATGATGAAGAGGTGTGGAAACATAAATAACAACCTTTAGAGAAAGGAGAAACATCTTCAGTAATCATTAAACTGAAGGGATCAAGAACAGCAGACCACCAAGACATATATATAACATACTGCTACATTAGGCAAACTGTGAGAAATTGGAAATATAAAGGACCAGCCAGCATTTACAACCATATTATCAGCTAATGCAGATCTGGTATGATCTTCTCGATTCATGACTTTATAGCATAATAGAATATAATTGTAGATCGAATGTCTATTAAGATTATATGATACCTTGTGGCCAATTATATTGGGCGTATCATTCTTGGTAATAAACAATACAATAAGAATTTATTTATAATTATATAATTATGAATGGTATACATAATTCATATTATATATGGCATAAGGAACAATCAATGATGAACAATTATATATATTGAGCAAACTGCCATGACAGTAATATAAGGGAGTACAAGGAGGGAGAATGGTGATGAGGTCCTTCTCTAGGTAGGCCACCCCATGGTAGTTGACCAATGGTCCCATGAGGCCAAGGGGGTGTAGACAGACTCCACCGCTCTTGGACTTAGAGGGGAAGGACATTCAAGACACCCTATTGTATCTTTCCAAACTCTATCATGGTTGATTATTGAATTAAGGGAATTTTAACCACAAGAGAAGGTTAAGGTTGGAAGTGATGAAGGAGAACGGTGATAGGATACCTCTATAGGTAGACCACCTCATGGTAGTTGACTGATGATCCCGTGAGGCCAAGGGGGCTTTGGCTCTCACTCCACTTTGGGGCCTAGGGTAGAGGGTCTCTTGGACACCTTGTTATTCCTCCTTACTCCCACTTTCTTATGGTTGAGTTCCGATAAGTAATTGGACAAAAAAAAATGGTTAAGTTAATGATCCTAACCCTAAGTATAGAGAATTTATGCTTAATTATCTTTCTTAGAAGATTTAGATTATTAATTATTATACATTTCAATGGTATGCATCCTATTCCATTTATTGTTTTACATAGAAAATGGTGATCTAGGGCAAAAATTAGGGTTTTTACTAAAAAGGGACATTACACCGATTATAACTTGCCACTTGCCCATGTTGTCAAAAACTACCAATTGCCACTTGACGTTCTAAAATGTATTTTCCCATTTCTCACTCCATAATTTGCCTCCAAAATATCTCAAATCTTTTTTATTAATTCAAACATTAAAATGATTGATCATTTAACCATAAAGGACAATGTTTCCCAATTTATCCGCAGATCCTAATTTACTATTTCTAGACAATTGGACTTACTATAAATAGTAAGTACTATTTTTGAAAAGGGGGCATGGCAATGATGTATTGATGTTTGCTTGGAATGATCTCCATATATATATCTTCCTTATGGAAAAGTCACACCCTTTCTCAAACCATCACTACTCTTGAGAACATAATTTAATTTAATTGCAAAGTCACATAATGTACTATTCTTAATTGATTGGTTGTAAGCTTGTTTCCTTTGTGAAAGAATGACTTATTCAATGATTCTCTCAATGAAATGATTTGCCCTTTATATCCATTTCTTGAAGGAGTGGCCACCCTTCACAAATAATGAGTCACCACCCTACATAGTGTTCTATTCCTAATTGATTGGTTGAATGCTTGTTTCCTTTATGAAAGGATGACTTATTCAATGATTCTCTCAATGAAATGCTTTGCCCTTTATATCCATTTCTTGAAGGAGTCGCCACCCTTCACAACCAATGAGTCACCACCCTTCATCACTGCCTTTTGAGAATAACCATTTGTATCCAAATTGATTGATTACTGTTGGTGTTGAAAATAAGCCACACCCAGACCGACAATGGACTGGTCCAAGAGGGGCCAGTAGCTCAGTGGTAGAGCACTCCAGCAGCGTATGGAAGGTCCTAGGTTCGAGTCCTAGCTGGTCAATGTCTCAACATGGTATCAGAGCTAGGTCCAGGCTAGAAGCCCCAAGCACACGAGAGGTGTGGCTTAAGGGGGGGTGTTGGTGTTGAAAATAAGCCACACCCGGACCGACAATGGACTGGTCCAAGAGGAGCCAGTAGCTCAGTGGTAGAGCACTCCAGCAGCATATGGAAGGTCCTAGGTTCGAGTCCTAGCTGGTCAATGTCTCAACAATTACTTCCTTCAAAAACCCATCCATGATTGATGGATTGTTTTGTTCCTTTTATACCTTTAATCCTCCAATAGTCATAACTCTTTATTTCATGCCCTTTGACCATTCATTAAACTTAATTAAATTTTAATTTTATGTTTGATAATCATATTATATTCCATTTTATTATTATTATTATTTTTCTTTATATTTTAATTTATTAGTATTTATTATTATTATATTCTAATTCAAAAAGGGGACATTACAGGCTTATTTAAATCAGTTCAACTATGCACAAAAACACAACATATTCGCCAGTCATCTTAGTAGAGATTTTTTGGGGCCTTCATGCAAGCTTCTAGCTCTAGCCAGCCAAACTATCCAAGATTTGACATGTAAAAGAATTTTAATGTTTTGTTCAAAGGTTTAAACTAGTTAGCTCAACATGATATTTTAATAAAAGGACTAAACCAGAAATATTGAATGCCATAACTGATGTTGAAACTCTAGAACATATTAGATGTATTTCTAATGCTCACTATTATAAGGATGACTAAGGAGATTTCACTATACTGAAAATTGAAACTGATAAATTGTATATCCAACTTATCAATATGATTCATCATCCTTTCTTCACTTAATTGATCACCTGTGCTACTAGACCCTCTAATCAAATAAAAGAATTCTTTAGTTATGTTGTACCCCAGCACATTAACCCAAACTGGTAGTTTTCACAAGACATGGTTACAGCAGTTGTCCTCGATAAAAATTGAAGTGAGAATCCTATTTTGTCCCTTTGTAATGCCCCCTTTCACGACATACCTGATTTTGCTCAAAACAATAATTTCACAATTGCAATTATTTACAAATAGAATTCTATAATAAAATTACATAATCATAATGCCAATTTAGAGAATATACTAATTTAGGTCTTATAAACAATATTAATTAATATCAAGACTCTACGATCATATACAAACAATCTTTATTAAAATCAAAGTACCCTAAAATCATTCCTATCTATTTCATAGCTTAACCATATTAGGAATCCAGCGGAAAAGCTTGATAGGACACCAGGAGATTGTCTTCCTCAACAAAGCCCAAGGGCATAGAATGAACCTCCAATTCATTTGGCCCATTGGCCCTCGAGTATGGTAGGACCTCCAATCTATCCATCTTAAGGTGGCGTACTTGATGAGGGAAGACCCGTACTACTGCATCTTACTATTTGCAAAACATTTTGCATTGATTCCAAACATGGTTGCTGAGGGAAATTAGGTAAATAATTACTTATCCTATATTTCTTGGTGGATTGGCAATTTAATCATAAAGTAATGACTTAAAAGCTTCCTATCAGATTTATATGAAATAAATAAACAAACTCAATAATAGTTGCATACTAATTATTTCTCTTAATATTATAGACTTGTGTATTTAATTTCTAACTCAGATTTATTCCTAAATTCTTCTCCAATCCAAACTTGATTGATATTTATTCTTATTTTTGCTGAATTCATTCATTTCTTGATTCCCCCTTTTCAACTGAATTGAACTCCCTTTATATCTTCAAAGGTGGAGGGAAAGGTTACATCTTTTCCTAAAGTTTGTGACCCTTGCAAGAGATGCACCTCTTCCAAACAAATCACTGCCCTTAGTGCTTTTAAATGATTACTAGTTGGCCCTTTTAAATAATTGTATAACCCTTAAAACTGGTTGGCTCCCCCTTTTAATAAAACGCTAATAATTAAACTCTTTTAGTCTTTGCATCTGGGTCGGCCCCTCACATTGAATGGCTATTACAATTTATTTCATCACCTAGTTCGTAATTATACTCTCTTGGTTAGCCCCCTTTTTCAATTGTTGACAATTAATTTCTTCTATCCTTAATCGGCCTCTCACATGGAAAGCTATTATTTTTATATTTCAATGCCTAGGTTTTACTTATTAATGCTGCAATCTGTTTTGAAATGCAGTGTTCTCAGTGGGGGCATAACACCCTTGCATAGTATATGATAGATAGACATGAGCAAGATCGGAATATTCATCATCAATTTCATGTCATGCCAAGTGGAAATCACTAAAGTGGGAAGATGTATATAATGATGTTGATTTTGAACCTCAGGTCCCATCTCTAGATACATGCTCTAGTGGGAGTTATGATGGGTACAATACCTATCATCTAACATTAACTATGTAGTACAAGGACAGTCACTGTTGGCCATAATTTTGGTTTGATTAACCCCCTCTTTTGTAGCTAATTTACCCAGCAATGTCGGTTTGATTCCCTTTACATGCTTGGCAAGTCATCCTAGTACTATAAATAAGCGCTCTGGGAAGTGTAATGGGTATCAATGGTAGCTTGAATCTTAGAGAATCTTAAGGTCTACAAATATTTGAATATTGCTCTGCTCATGTGCCTAGTGCAATATTGAGTATCAAAAAAGAATAGTTGTGTGTATGTGTGTAATATTGTTTTAGCCTTTTAGTTATTACTATTCAGAAGCCCTACCCATTCAGCCATCAACCTCCGCTGTTGTTTTTGCCCACTTTATCTTAGCTGTGTGACCTTGGATATTAAATACATAGGTAGATTATACCCACTAATAACTTTGAGCACATGTTTATGAAGAGAAATAGCCAGACTTCTTAATTACTAGATTTGTATCTTGACAAAAGGCATACAAAGCACAAACATATTCTTTAGTGCTAAAACTTAAAATTCTATAACCACATAGCCACTCCCTTTGTGTCCATAAACAACTTTTTGATTGCTCCTCAAAGGAGGAAGCAAGCCTATCATGCCATTGAGTTGATTTTTTCACAATCTCAATCATAAGTTCAGCTAGCCTATCATGCCATTGAGTTGATTTTTTCGCACTCTCAACCACAAGTTAAACTAGCCTATCATGCCACCAACCACAAATGAAGACCTTCAAACTACTAAGAACTTTATGGCATAAGACCATTTTCATTATTTTTTTTAAATGCAACATCAAAGGTGGAAAAAAAAATGTTTAAAAAAAGAAAAGCAATTAAAATAAGAGCCAAAAAAAGGACAGATACACCCTAGGTTCAGATGGGTTCCCTCGAACCGTGCCCAAGAACACAACCCCTCTCCCACATCCTCACCAGACTTGCAGGCAGATCAGACCAGATTACAGATTCAGTTTAAACTGAACCTGGATCTGACCAATTTGTAGCCAAATCTGGTAATATAATCGAAGACCTATCTTAGATGCCCGTGCAAGACTTGTCTGCAATTATAGATGTTGGGAAGAGTGATGCAAACTCCTTTGACCTATAGTTATACTTTTAGTTTTATAATTTGTTTGATGCCATGGATTTCATAACAATTGCAATATTTATAAAATTATATATTTAAAAACATTGATTCTTTAAGCTAAAATCTTCTTTTGTACTTACGTAATCAATGTATACTTGTGAATGTAATCAAAATAGCTTCCATTTTGATTGAATCTTTAAAGTTCATTTATTAAAGAGTGCATGACAAAAACTTTAAATTCTTACAAATCTCTAGATTTTATGGTTTTCCAAATTTGCCAAAGTCTTGGTCAAGTCCGAGTCCAGGTCAAAAATCAGCTTGCCAAGTACATCCAAATCGTGTAACTATTGTACAGATACATACCTACTAATGATAAAAGACCTACTAAAGATGAAAGACATAATTGAATTACTCCACAGAAGATATAAATAAGAACTACATATTCAACAATATTACCCTACAATCAAATCACACTTCAAACATACGAAAATGACGGATATGGGGAACTGGACTTTTTATAACCTCATATACATTACAAGCACTATTCAAGTACAGCAATTATACAAGTCAGTCTCATAAAAAAGGCTTTAAGTACTTATCTTGTAAGAAGTAACAAATAGACTCTGATTATCAAGCTCAACGCTCTTTAAAAAATTACTCTTCGGACACCCAACAAATTAGAGGGTCAATCTGTAGAAAAGTAAGGCAGAAGAAGTCTGCTCCAATGGCTACCACAGATATGGTCATCAAAGTGATGATTAGAAAGTATTGAAATAATAATGTACAATCATTACTCTGACAGCATCAAATGTGTGTGAAATACAATTTATCAGTTCGCAATTTGTAAGTTTATAGAAATAAAAATGGTCCAAACAGTATCCCTTGAAAAACATCATAGAACAGAGTACTTCCCAGGTTGAACTGATCCTGGTAAAGAAAGAGACTGTGCTGTATAATCTTCCAACACTCGTTTCAACTCAGCTTTGGCCTTCTTCACAGATGATTCTGTTGGACCTTCAATAAACAAATAAAGCTTGCGCTCTCCTGGCCCAGGAATTTTTCCAGGGGGATAATATTGGCCCCTTGTTGTGATTGCAGCTCCTGTCCACTCACTAATAGGTCCCAAGGTCTCCTTGTGGGTTACCTTCCATCGCGCATTTTGAGGGAAATCATTGATTTCCAGTTCTCCTTCATAGTGTTCTGGCATAGCATCTTTCTGTATCTTTGCAAGATTATGTTGTAGATTAAGGGCTGCAGCTAAGGCCTGTACTCTTGCAGCTGCATCATTCGGAACAGGGAAGGCACCTGCCAGACCAGATACGGGTAATGCTGCTCCAGGAAGGCCAGACACAGTTGGTGTCCCTCCTACCCAGGTTTCTCCAGGGAGAGCCCCAGTCGATAAGCCCACAGTTGCAAGTGCTCCAGAGTTGGCCAGTGACATCGGCATTGTAGTAATGCTTGCTTTTGTCACTGCAGCCAATGCTGCAGCTTGAGCGAGTGCTGCAGCATGTTCAAGGTCACTTCCTGCCTTGCGTATTCCATCATCTTCAGAATCGGAATCAGACTTGTAATATTCTTCAAATCCATACTCTCTTGCTTGGGCTTTCTTTACAGCTTTTCTGGCTTCCTCCTCCTCCTCATTGAACTTAAATCCACTACCACCATAACCCGTGCCATGAGCATGTTCTGTACCTTGGCTCACCTTAGCCATAAACCCAGTTGCAAGATTTTTGAGGTCCTCGGGTATAGCTTGTTCAGACAACTCCAATGCTTTAACAAGGTCAGGAGCATATCTGTCCTCTTCCTCAGAAACGAAGGTAACAGCAACACCCTTGCGGCCTGCTCTTCCAGTTCTCCCCACCCTGTGGACATAATCTTCATAGTGATTTGGTGCATCAAAGTTTACTACAAGCTCAAGCTCTTTAACATCTAAACCTCTTGCTGCAATACTAGTAGCAATTAGCAAATTACACACATTGCTCTTAAAATCTGAAATAGTAGACTCACGGTCTGTCTGGTCTTTAGCTCCATGAAGTGAGAGACATGGATAGCCGTGTCTGAGCAATTCCTTGAACAGACTATCACACTTCTCCTGAGAATGCACGAACACTAAAATTTTACCCTTTTCATACCACTCACCAAGGAGCTCCAAAAGCCTCAAAAACCTCTCACCTTCAGGACGCACCTCAATGGACTGAGCAATATCCTTGTTAACAACACTACGCCCACCAACTTGAATCTCCACTGGCTTATTCAACACTTTCCGAGCAAGAAACTCCACCTGCCGGGGGAATGTGGCAGAGTAGAGCACAGTCTGTCTGTCTGGTCTTGTATTTTGAACTATCCTAGTAATCTGAGGCTCAAATCCCATATCAAACATTCGATCCGCTTCATCCATGACAAGGTAAGTGACTCTGCTTAGGTTTGTTATCTTGCCTCCACTTGTGCATAGGATATCAATCATTCTACCAGGTGTGCAAACAACAATTTCAGTACCTCGCTTCAAATCACTGATTTGTTGCGCCACTCCAGAACCTCCATACACAGGCACACAACTTAAACCAAGAACCTTGGCAAACTTTCTGATATCAGCATGAATTTGTTGAACAAGCTCTCTTGTGGGGGCCATAATGAGTCCAATCGGCCCATCACCTGAAGCAAGAGGAGGTTGATCCTTGATATGCCTCAGCATAGGCAAAACAAATGCAAGAGTCTTACCGGAACCTGTTTTTGCTATACCAATACAGTCTCTTCCACTCATGATAATCGGCAGACTTTGGGCTTGAATAGACATAGGTTTTTCATATCCTAATTTCTTTAAGACTTCAAGGACATTACGTGTCAATCCTGTCTGGTTCCATGTCTTTACAGGCTTTGGCACATCTTTACCACGTATCTTCAACTCTAGCTCCTTTCTGTATGCTGCAACTTCCTCTGCTGTCATCAGAAAAATCTCTCTTACTTCACGATAGAAATCTTTCCTAAAAGGAGGATACTGAATCTTGGAATGGTCTACAACAGATAACTTCTCAACTTTAGTTTTCTTCACTCTTTTCATAAATTCATCATCGTCTTCGTCATCAATTTGGTTCTCGTCATCATCTCCAACTTCATCATTATCTGCATCTGAATCATCACCAGGCATAATCCTTCCAAGAATGCCTTTATTTGATTTCCTTTTGTTTGTCCCATAATTTAAATCCTTCACTTCCTTTCCGATCCCTACGGAATTATCAGTTTTGCTGCTAAAGTTCTCAGCATCAGGCACAACCAATGTGTTCATAAATGCATCTAGAGGATCAAGTTCCTCTTCAACGTTGGCTTCCACTTTATCAATATCCATGGCTTCTCCATTATGCAGATTTTTATTTCCAGCCTCATCCACTGCAACGTCGCCATTTTCAAATATGAAACTTTTTGGAGGTCCATCCAATTCATCATCCGATTCTTCACCCTCTAGAGTCCACTTCTTCCCAGATTTAGGCTCCACTTCATTCTTCTCTTCTCCTCTCTTCTCATTCTCACTTTCCTCCTTTTTCCGCCTGAGCTCTTGCCACTCCTGAACTCTCCGCCGTCTCTTTTCCATTTCTTCATCAAGCCTCCTTTGCTCCTCCTCCATATCCTCTTTAACCTTTGTCTCCTCATCACTCTCGTCATTCTTTCTTTTCTTTGTATCAAAATTTTTCCTGCCCTTTACATCTTCGTCCTCAGCCCTATGCCTATCCCCTTGATTTCTTCTTCCAACATCTTCATCATCCCTGTACCTGAAGCAAATATTTTTATAAGCTCAAAAATCCCAGTAACTAAGTTGGTGGTAATCTAAAACTGAAGCAAATATTTTTATAAGTTTAAAAATCCCAGTAACTAAGTTGGTGGTAATCTAAAATTAACATTCAATTTGCATTAAAAATTTTGATATACTCTATTTTCAAAAGACAAAATGGTTTTAAAAAACTTAGGGCGAGTCTTAAATTTCGAACTGTCAAAACTTTGCAAAAAAGGAAAATGGCAAATGTACCTGTTGTTGTCTTTGTTCCTCTCCCTTTCTCTATCATCACCTTTATACTTATCCTTACTCCTTTCCTTTCCTCTTAAAGAATCTTCTCTTTTTCTTCGCTTCTGATCCCGCTCATCGTCAGAATCTGAATCCCTAACCCTTTCAAAATCACGCCGCTTGCGGTCTCTGTCTCTGTCTCTGATCCTTTCCTTGAGTTTCTCCCTCTCATCCTTCTCCTTATCTCTAACTCTTTCTCGGTCATCCCTATGCCTACTCTTACTGCTATCATTTTCCTTGTCCCTAGAATCTCTGTACCTTGAGTCCTTGTATTTTTCTGAATTTCTCTCCTTTTCTGACCTTCGATAATCTCGATCCTTTTTCTCAATTTCCCTCTCTTTCGATTTTTCTCTAACTCTGTTTCTGTCAGTTTTTTCTTCCTTTTCCTTTTCCTTTTCCCTATCTCTGTCTTTGTGTCTCTCTCTCTCGCTATGCTTTTCGCCATTCCGTTCTCGATCGCTTCTTCTATAACTCTCCTTCCTGTCTGCATCATCCCTCCTCGATCTGTGCTTTCCATCTTCCATAACTAAAATCCCTCTGATTTACCCTTCCTTCAAAAAACTCAAATCCGCAGGGTTTCAGATTTAAACGAGCGAAATTCTGAGCGCTAACATCATAACAAACACTTCTTAAGAAACCTATTTTGTCATAAAATTTCTCAATAACAACAGCAAGTTTTGGCCTCTGCGCGCTAAATACAGGGTATATTCGCAATTTTTTTCTTCCCCGGTAGGTTTGTATTAAAAATACTTATTTGAAACATAGATTTAAAGCAGGAGTGTGAAATGTCAACAACTTTATTCGGCTCTTTGTTGGTGAAAGAATAAAAAATAGCAATCGCGCTTGTTGCAAAACATAGGTTATTTGCATTTAATGTACTCGAAAGATGTATATATATTTTTTAGAAGCTAAAGGTAGAAAAAATACAAATTTGTTAAGCATTAAATTTAAGAGATTGTATTGAATATCAAATCTTGATTAAAAAAAAATTATATTTCAGAGGTTTATGTGATTCTTACGAGGCAGATTAATTCTTGATAATTAATATTTATGATTTCTATCAAAAGAAAATTGAAGTGTAAGGTTTTGGGATTGTGGATTGTTAAAGTATGTTGTTTTGAATGGGAATAATGTGAGTTATCAAAACAATTAGTATAAGGTACAAATTATATAAATTTCGAGGTAGACAATGTAAAGATCAAAAACAATCATAGCAAATTGAATGGTTTGTTATCACTTTTGTAGACAATAGCAACAACTTTCTCAATTGCTCTATTAGCAAACACCTATAACAGCCCATAAATTGAAAATAAGCATAAAACCCAATGCACAAGATAATTGATTAAACAAAGCTACTCAATTTTAAGATTTGTAGCAAATCTCCTTCTCATTTATTTAGCATTACATTATTCAACTAGGAAGCCCATGGAATTTAGCATATTTTTACTATGCAAAGCAACCAAGTCATTTGTAAAAAACAAATTCATAAAGGATTGGAATGCTACCTACTCATCATTGCTTAAGAAAGATGCTTAGGAAAGGATTGGCGTATGACACAATTACCTCCTAGTCAAAAAATTTTGGCTCTGCATTTTTTATATCAATAACAAGGTTATAAAACTCAAGCTAAGATTATTTACCACCATATTGATGGAAGATATAACAACCATGTTGAGGTCAATCCATAGTTTTGTCCTTACTTGGTAATAATTGGCCCAAATCACTAATGAAGATAAGGAGCGACCACCGTAATGAACTTGATTATTTGTAAGAAACACTTTGTGCAAATAATTATCAATGTGAGTTAGTGGCCTAGGCTCAATGAAGCTCGTTTCATAAATTAAAATTTAATTGAACAAAATTCATTCTCTAAGAAAATATTGTTAACACTTACCCCTTAAGAGGATTCATCTCTTTTAATAGAATGTGGAGAGAAACATGGACTATGGATGCATTGATGTTGAATTCTACACAGCACTACTTGAAGAAAGTAATAATAGTGATGATTGAAATGGAAGAATGTCTACTAATAGTCTATGTTTAACTTTATGGATCAATTACAACATTCCAATTCCAAATCTACATTCTATAATTATCCAAATAGCAGTGTAATTCTATTATTGTAAAATGGGATACAATAATACCAAACTCAATGCATTTCCCAATTAATAAGCCACTTGGGTCAAGGCTCATGTTTTCCTTGTTGCTTGTAAATTATTGTGTCGATTGATTGATGTATATGAAATCAACTTGTATTTTTTACATGAAGATGGTAAAAGGAACTATAATTGTGGGTGTTATCAAAGGCACACTTGCTAGGTGTATCAAGATCATCAATTTTAATAGAATTTTGAAGTACAGGTAAAATAGGAGTTGTCACTATTCATCCTTAAATATATTTAATGCATCAAATTGATGAGCAAATAATTCATCACCAAAAGAAGCAATTGAATCCACAAGTTTGCAATCAGCATGTCATGGCCTTCTATTATCTCTTAGTGCTCCACAATTTCATCCATAGATGACATAATATAAATGGCACGATGTACAATGGTTTATATAAAAGGAGTTCACTCTAGCAAAAAGAGCCAAAAGCATCTTAATCTTTAGAAGGAATCATTACAAACTTAAGTGTGACATAAACAATTATAGGGACTACACTCCTCAACTAATTATTTGTACCAAATGCTATGAAGATTAAATTTTTATAGCTTCAATTAGTGAATCAATGCAACAACAACAATAATCAAGTCATTTGTACATCAATAAAAGTTAAAGATGCAGCATGCTCATTATCATAAGGATTGGCATAACATAAACACGATCGTTCGAGGACAAAGGATCTATTGTATTCTAGTGATTTTTAGTGATGAAACTTTTCTAATTGGAAGATATTTTGAATCAACCCATAAAAATTTTGGGAATATAATAAAAAAAATAAGGGGGCCAAATTGCCAAGAATTTACAATAAGTTAGTTCAATGGGTGTTAAATCATCACCTTGATATTTATGAAGTATTTATATTAGAATATTTTCATCATGATAGGTGACACATGATTGACAAGAAATTGCTTCAAATTTAGGAGGCATATTTCAATTAACAAACATTTTCACCAATGTCATTAAAAATCCACCTTATATGGGAAACAACTCCATTATTATAGTTGTAGACACATAAATCTGTCCATGATTTAAATGAATATTTAATATTTATTTAATACATAATATTCCTCTATTAATTAAATTGATATTTAATTAATTCACCATTAGCCTCTTCTTTTATCCTAGTCAAATGATCAATTGGATTAACCAATACAATGAAAAGAGGCCTGCTTATATAGGCAAGGCCATATGGATGTATGAGCACACAAATATGACATGTGGCTCAATGAGAAACAAGGGTAGGTAAGAAATACTAAGGGTAGGTAGGAGAAATAATATAATATTCCACAAGAGGTGGATGACCCACCGAATGTGGAGTGTAACAGCAAAATAAGACCACAAAAGGTGGAATTTCTCCTACAAGCTCTATCCCTAAGTGCACACTTCCCTAAGTGTCTCAATTCCAAATTACAATGAGATGCATTATCCTAAGTTAACTTAAGTAAGTGTAATAATATCCAAAATGAATATTTATTTACACCAACACCCCCCCTTAAGTGCAACTTAGGGGAATGAAGACTCAAGTCAACAATGCAAGATGGGTCCCGGCTACTAGGCCATGATAGGAACCCATGTACAATATGCAAATGCAAGCAAAACTATGCAATGCAATCTCTCACAAACGGAGAAAGGGAGAAAACCCAGTGGGAAAAAACTCCCCCCCAAAAGAGAGATGAATGTACAAAAGACTCTCAAAGAAGAAGGACAAAACCTCTAGGAGGAAAAAGTCCCCCCCATAAGAGAGGAAGGAGAAGTCAGCTAACCCCCCCTAATGACACATCTCGCACCCCCAAGAGAGCTCGCAACTGCTGGAACTTACTCTCGGTGAAAGGTTTGGTGAATATGTCAGCAACCTACTCTGTTGTAGGACAATACTACAAATCAATGACCTACTCCTGAATCAGCTCTCGGATATAGTGCATATGAATCTCGATGTGTTTGGTCCGCTGGTGCTGGACAGGTTCTTCGAGATCGCAATGGCACTCTGATTGTCACAATGGAGAACTGTCGGCCGTGGAGTGGTGAAACCAAACTCTATGAGAATCTGCTGGAGCCAAATGGTCTCAGTCGTTGCGTTAACAGCGCCTCGATACTCAGCCTTAGTCGAAGAGAGAGCAATAGCATGTTGCTTCTTGCTCTACCAACAAATGGGGCCCAAACCAAGGTGAAAACTATAACCAGAAGTAGACTTACGATCAACTAGATCGCCAGCCTAATCGGAGTCTATGTAACCAACCAAGCGAAGTCATGTGCCTGCTGCATAGTGAATCCCATAGTGATGTGTACCTTGGATGTAATGTAGAATGCGTTTGGCGGCTTTCCAATGAAGCTCATGTGGTTCCTGCATGAAGCGGGAAACCATGCCAATTGCAAATGAAATATCAGGGCGTGTATGAGTCAAGTAGATGAGACTACCCACAAGCTGACGATACAAAGTGGCATCAACTGGTGGAGAAGAACACTGAGCCTCAAGCTTGACTCCTGAAAGAAAGGGAGTTGGGGCAGGCTTACAATCAACCATATGAAAGCGTGTAAGTAGATCAAGAGCATACTTGGGCTGCGATAGTGTGATCCCGGAAGGTGACTGTGAAATCTCTATCCCGAGAAAGTAGTGCAAAAGACCCAAGTCAGACATAGCAAATCTGTCATGCAAAGCAGATTTGACCCTGCTAATGATGGATGAAGTACTCCCTGTAATGATCAAGTCATCAACATAGAGCAAAAGTATCAAGTGAGAGTCATCCTGTTGCAAAATGTAAACATTCGGATCGGAATGACACCTGGTGAACCTGACGGAGAGAAGAAAGGAATCCATCTTGGCGTACCAAGCCCTGGGGGCCTGCTTAAGGCCATAGAGAGATTTCCTTAGTCTACAAACCAAGGAAGTATCCTGGATGAAACCCTGTGGCTGCTCCATATAAATCTCCTCATCGAGATCACCATGAAGAAAAGCACTCTTCACATCCATTGGATGTACAACCCAACCATGAGTTGTAGTAATAGCAAGTGTCAAACGAATGGAGTTCATCTTGGCTACAGGTGCAAAGGTCTCAGTATAGTCAACACCTGCAACCTGTGAGAAACCTTTTGCAACAAGCCGAGCCTTATACTTATCCACACTACCATCCACTGCAAACTTGGTCTGATAGATCCACTTACATCGAACCATCTTTCTCCCCTTAGGGAGATGGACTAGATCCCATGTGTTGTTCCTCATCAAGAAACTATACTCTTCCTCCATATCTTGGTCCCACTCAGGAACCCCTGATGCTTCCCTAAATGTTTGTGGATCAGAAGCGGTAGAAATGAATGCATCTGGAAGATCTTGATGTTGTGATTGAGTTCTCCGTGTATCTGAAGGATCCCCAACAAGAGAACCCGCAAACTCAAGTGTCTGTCGAGCCCAACGAGGTCTGGGTGGAGGTGGAGAACGAGGCTCCTCAACTGCAAGTGGACCCTGCGGAGGTGGAACCCTGCGAGTCGGAGTTGAGGGAGTCTCATCATCAGAATCACTAACATCACTATCCACAGTGGAGGAAGGTGGAGGAGGTAGAGAGGCTAAGCTAGGAGAGCTTTCCTCAAAGTGAACACTCCTCTCAATGAATACCTCATGTGTCTCTGGATCCATCAATCTGTATGCCTTAACACCCTCAGGATATCCAACAAATATGCAAGGTCGACTCTGAGGTTCCAATGCCTTGCATTTCTGTGGAGGTATGCGAGCCCATGCTGGACACCCAAAGACTCTGAAATGTCTCACAATCGGTTTCCTACCAGCCCAAGCTTCAAAAGGAGTAATACCTTGCAAAGCTTTGTGAGGAACCCGATTCTGGATGTGTGTGGCACAACTGATAGCCTCTGCCCAAAAGGCGGGATCAAGAGAACGTGCATGTATCATACAGCTAGCCATTTCTTTGAGAGTTTTATTCTTGCGTTCTACAACCCCGTTCTGTTGTGGAGTGTATGCAACAGAATGCTGAAGATCAATCCCCTCAAATGTACAAAAATCCTCAAGTCTCTTTTTCACATATTCCCTTCCATTATTTGTGCGAAGAATCTTGACCACTTTCCCTGATTGCTTCTCCACACGAGTCTTGAAGTCCTGAAATCTGTCAAATACTTCACTCTTATGAATGAGAAAGTAGACCCAAGTGAAGCGGGAGTAGTCATCAATGAAGGTAAGAACATAGTGGGCCTTACTGAATGAAGGTGTTGGAAATGGACCTGCTACATCACTGTGAACAAGTTGAAGAACTTCCAAAGCTCTCCAAGTTTTCTCTTTATCAAACTTCTCTTCGGGATGCTTGCCCATGGAACAACCTGAACATACACCCTCTGAAAAACTGATTCAAGGAAGACCTGTGACCATGTCTTTAGTGCTTAGCTGCTGAAGATAGCGGTAGTTGAGGTGACCAAACCGCTCATGCCATAGCTTACTTTCTAAATTTGAATGAGTAAGCAAGGCCCTAGAAGGTGAACTTGGCACAAAGTGGGAGAATGAATAAAGTCTAGAGTCGTCGTTGACTTGTCCCACTACTACCAAGGCATCATCATCAAGTTCCTTTACCACAACTGAATCTGGGGTAAACTCAACCTTTTTCCCATTCCCATAGTGAGTGATTTGGTAGATGGAGAGAAGGTTGGTAGACAAGTTAGGAACATGGAGAACATTCTCAAATGTTCCATCATCCATGTCAACTGAACCTTTCCCTTCAACCTCTACTTGTGTGTCATCACCTATGTAAATGTGAGGTACCTTAGATGGCTCCAATGAAGAAAACTGCTCCTTTGTAGAACCCATGTGATATGAGGCACCTGAGTCAAGTATCCATTGCTGTGAAGAACCTGTTGTAGCCACAAATGCTTGCCCTTTTCCCTTAGACTGTGAGGAAGAGGAAGGAGTTGAATCCTTCTTTATGTAGGCGGATGGCAAGTTGATGTTGTTTTTCTTGAGAAGATTGGTTAACTCATCAACTTGCTTTGCGTGGCATCGATGCTCATCATGACCATACTTTTTGCAATATGCACAAGTTGGTTTATCCTTCTTAGGTGGTGTCCCCTTCTTGGAAGAGGATGAAAAATCGCCTTGTGATGGAGAGGATGATTGTCCTTTTTCCTAGTGTGGTTTAGACTTGGATTGCTTCTTCTTCTTCTTGGAATCTTTGCCTTGACTTCCTTGATTTCCTTGATTTGCTACCAAAGCCTTGGACTTTGAAGACTTGAGAAACCCCATGTTCAACAACTTAGATTGTTCCAATATCAACATTTATGTGAAAGCATCAAAAGAAGGCATAACATAAGAACTCCCCACTGTCAAACGATGAGTTTGGAAGCTAGATACAAATGCTGCATATTCTGGTGCAAGGTTGTCCAACAAGTTGAATATCAATTGAGCATCCTTCTTGTCAATTCCACAATCCTTTAGCTTTGCTCTTAGCTCATTTGCTTTGGTTACATAATCTTGGATTGTATCAAAATTCTTGGGTTCTAAGTTGGTGAGCTCATTATCAATCTGATAGCCTCTGATTTCATCAACTTGTCCATACAATTTCCGAAACATATCCCAAGCCTCTTTAATTGTTTTACACTTCTCAATGTGGAAAATGAGGTCATCTGATACATACTTGCGTAAGGTTCCAAGAGCCATGCAATTCTTTGTGAGCCATTCTAATTGAGCATTTGGATCAGCCTTAGGATCAGGTGGTGCTGTTATTGTTCCATCTATGTAGTGTGTGAGACCCTTTTCCATTAGTTTACTCCATACTTTAATTTTGCATGATGCATAATTATGTGGAGTTAATGGTGGAAACTTATTAGGACTCATTGCAACAAGAATGGAAACAACACAAAGAGAGGCACAATCACACAAAACACCCCCCCAAATTCACTCAATCAAAGAACCCCCCCCAAATGTGATGATTTGGCACTTTATAAGTAGTACGTATACAATGGGCCACTTGCAAAAAATGGCAAAGTGGACTTCTGATTTACAATTTTATAACTGCCTCAATAAGGCCAAAAGAGTCTCAAACTGATAATGCAAGAGATTTAACTAAGATCCAAGCAATTTACAAGTACCTAATAGGCCAAATAAGACCAATTTCTGAAAGTACAATTTTCACTCAAAATCTCTGAAATCTGATCATAGATTCTGAAAGTAGATGAAAAAATAAGCACTTTCAAAAAAAATGGCACCTGAAAAGGAGGTCGTATGAGCTCAAACGAGGCCTTTGAAGTTGCAGAATTGAGGATTGGACAGGTACAGCTGAGAGAATCCAAAAATTCTAAAAAACCTGTGCACCAAAATCAGAAAATAACCACACCACTATGAAGATCATGAAATTTTAGCCCATTTCAAAAAAAATTGCACCAAAAAAGGAGCAAAAATGAGCAAGATATGGCCTTCCAAATTTGGACTGCAAAACTGAAAAGCCCAATGGAGAGGGGTCAAAAAAATTTCAAAAAATACTGATGTGGTGCTGACGTCAGCAAGTCACTATGTTAAATTTGACGGTCGTATGACCGTCACGAAAACTTCGCGCCTGTTGATTGGGCATTCGTACTGTATGGACTGTTGACTATGCAGATCGTACGGATGACGTGGCACTGTACGGTCGTGTTGTGTGGTACAGTGACGTGGAAAGCGGTACGGTCTACGTGGCATACGGAGGGCTGTTTCGGGCCACGTGGTGGGGTCCGGTTGCTGACTGGACGTCAGTGTGGCGTTGCCGGAAGTCTTTTGGCCGGCGGCGGGAGGAGATTACCAGAGCCGAGGACCAGCAGCGACCGGGAGTCTGCGCGATGCCGGAGCCGGTGGGCGGGGGAGGCACCGACGGTTGGATCTCGGCGCGGGCGGCGGCGGGAGTACTGGCAGGAGGGAGAAACTGAGGCGGCCGGGGGAAACCGAGGCGGTGGCGCAGCGTCGAAGCGGCTCTGCAGGCACGGGCAGCGAGCACGGCGGCGGAACTTGCAGGTATGGGTGGCGTTCGGACAGCGCAGGTACGTGCCCTGCAAAACCTGCGCACAACAGGTATTGTGTACGGGGGGTCTGCGGACCCCCAAACAAAACCCCTTTTTTTTTCTTTTTTTTTTTTCAATTTTTGAAAATAATTTTTTTTTTTTGGTAAAAAAATTTCGAAATCCGTACGAAAATAGCCAAAATGGGGAAAAAAAAATTCTCACCAAAATAGGTCGACTTTATAGTCAAAATTTATGGAAATGGCCTCTCGGATTCAACGGTGATGTCCAAATCGTTGTATGATGCCCCCAAAAAAATGAAGATCCCCAAATCCGAAAGAAGAAGCCTTCCACGATGTCTCCAAAAACTAATCAATGAAGCCCCGAAAGCTCTGATACCATGTTGGATTTTGCCAAGATCAAGGGCACAATGAAAAGCATAAAAGAGACAATAGAATGACAAGAACAAACTATATTCTCATCAATATACAAATGATCAACTGGATTAACCAATAAAATGAAAAGAGGCCTGCTTATATAGGCAAGGCCATATGGATGTATGAGCACACAAATATGACATGTGGCTCAATGAGAAACAAGGGTAGGTAAGAAATACTAAGGGTAGGTAGGAGAAATAATATAATATTCCACAAGAGGTGGATGACCCACCGAATGTGGAGTGTAACAGCAAAATAAGACCACAAAAGGTGGAATTTCTCCTACAAGCTCTATCCCTAAGTGCACACTTCCCTAAGTGTCTCAATTCCAAATTACGATGAGATGCATTATCCTAAGTTAACTTAAGTAAGTGTAATAATATCCAAAATGAATATTTATTTACACCAACAAATTTAACAAATTTATTTAATTACTAACTATAGTCTCATCTATTAAATAAATTAATAAATTTATTTAATCCCCCTTTCTTCTTATTTAAATAAATTACATTTATTTAAAATCCACAAATCAAATCCCCTTTTAAATAAATCAATGCCCCATCCACTTGCATTCTCCTACAAATGCAAGTTGCATATTTTAATTAAAAATCCACTTTATCCTCGCCCACTCGCTTCTAGATTCTTCTAACCTCCTTCTAGATTCTTCTAACCCCTTCTAAATTAGCCTAATCCCTCTTCTAATCGTTGGCACAATCCTAAATCAAAATTAACCCCCGACCCATCATCTTAACCATTTAAGACTCTTACAGAGTCATAACTACTTCCCTTCTTCAACACTCCAACCCACATGGGTCTTGACCCTTTAGTCAAGGCTTAACCATGGGTAAATTTTGCACAAGAGTTTACCCATTGGATAGTAACCTTACCCTTGGATAATAGCTTTATCCAATAACCCAACCCACATGAGGTTACCCTCATGTCTTCTTAGGCATTAAATGCTCATTCCCTCTCCTCTCAAGCCATCTCATGCTGACACTTGTCATCATGGGGTTGGGTTGAAAACCATCACATGAATTATGAATCATGCAATCTTGTCCTTCCATAAACCAGATCAATCTTGACCATCCAATCCTCTATTTTACCTATAAATAGAACCCTTCTCCTTGAGAAAAGGAGAAAGAATTAGAGCATTGTTATTATAGTGGAATTTGCATAGATACTTAGAGATTTCTGATAGCATCACTCTTTGCATTTGCATAGCATATGTTTTTATTGTCAATCATCTTGAATCTCGATTTGGCATCCATGGCTAATGCTAAAAGTTGAGAGCTACACTCATTTGGAACTTGGATAGGAGGGAAACAAAGGAGGAACAAAAAGACATTATGGAAGCATCTTAGGGAGACTCTTCTCCTTTCTTGTTTATTTAAGCTTCTTTCATGCTTTTTAAATCTCTTTTGATATGTTTTTGGAATAGCTTTAGTTCTTTGTTTTGGTTTTAATGGTTGACACTAACATAGTAACATTGAACTTTGTCTTTGGTTCTTATCCATATTTTCATGGCATCAATAGTTGTATGATCCCCTATAATAACTAATGATTAAGACTATATAGTTCAGCTCTCCAACTTAGGGATGAGATCATCCTATACTAAGTAACCATCAACTAATATGGGATACATTAAATTGTCAACCAAGTTACTAAACTTGAGATGGAATTGATACTATGTGTACATCATGAGATTCTTGGGTTCTACTATAGTCTAAGATTTAAGAAAATTACAGAGTATTGAAAATAATATACAATTCTACTAAATTGTAATTTCACAATCATAAGTAAATAGGAGTCATAACTAAGAATAATTAACAAATACAATAAAGAGTAAATGACAAATTTATAATGGAAATATTTACACAATGCAATTATAACCAATTGTTATCGAAATAACGATGTATGAAGCTATATGAACTTGAATTAATAAAATAAATTACATAAATGTTAAGAAATGAACTACTGTGTGGCACCTTACCTCAAGTGGGCATTGACCTGGGTAATTGTACTCATTAAATTAACAATTGAACAAAGTTACTACTCCAAGAATACTCTCATATGCTTATTCATAAAGATGATCAAATACAAAAATTTGTTTGTTGTACTAAAAAATAGAGAAAAAAATTATAGAATGGTCACTCCCCAAATCATCTCTACATTATATTTACAAGCTTCACTTACTCTAACATGTTCGAGTTGATATGTCACTCATTCCTATTATTTGGAAAGAGGATTATTTAATAAAGAGACACAACTTAAAGTAGATTTCTAATAGAATTCTATATTCATCATAAATAAGGTTTTGATGACTAAGATGAAAACGTAACTATGAGTTAGCGATGTTAATTATGATAGAAGAATTCAATAGGTTAAAGATATCAGCTAGTGTTAGGAGTCTCATGTTGTTGCTTCAATGCACACCTCGGTGCTTGCAATTCCTATCACTACAACTCGTACTACTCAACTACAAGAGCACCTGCTACTTCTACATTTATTCAACTACGGGAAATTTGCATGATGTCAATTATCATTCTTGCAACAACAACATGTTAGTCTCTAGAAACAATCCTCATAATGACAATCACATTATTTCATCATATTTTTATCAATATCATGCATATATATATAACATCCTATGAGTAACTGTAGCATTATAAATTGCATCCCTATACACTTAAGCCTCACTTTAGCATTTTGGCCTTTCGTGCTTGGACCATGTTTGATTTTGCTCACATTGGCTTCAAATCTCAATCTTCAAGCATCACCCGGTTCAGTGGTCAAGATTTTAGCTTTGATAGATTAGACAAGGATGCCCTAGACACCCTTGTCATTGGAAATTAGCACCCTAGGTGCCCTTGTCCCGCTTAAAGGGGCCCAATTTAGGACCCTTCAATGATAAAAAATCTGGATGGAAATTTGCTTCCTATGTTAGCCTACTTCAAAAATTCACAGACGTTTCATGAGGTAAGGTATAAAAGCAAACCCTACCCCCTCATTTGAACACCCATCTAACATCTCTCCACATGATCCAAGTCCGAAATCAATTCAACTTCAAGTAAGAAAGCAATCGAGCATCATCAAGGCAGCAAAGGAGAGGTCAAGTAGTCATATTTCGAGCATTCAAGATGACATCCATGACCAAGACATTATGAAGACCTCCTATATTCATGCATGACATCATCAACATTTGCATGAATACTTCAAAGCAAGACTCATCAAGGTATAACACTCCAATTTCAATATTTCAATTTAGATCTAGCATTTGACCTTTTAAAGGCACACTTTACACTTCAATTCTATTTCAATTTAAGTTTCAATTATATGGTTAATTCCAAACTTGGGGTTTGACCTAGGCAAAACCCTATCAATAACACAATTTCTCTTCTTTTGTGTGCAGTTGGCAGGTTCAGAAGACAAAATCGTAGGATCAAGCATAGTAGATAGAGACAATCAAATCCAACTTTTACAGAGGCGAAAAGTGGAGGAAAAGGTCGGCCCACACACCTAGGTCCAACAAATTTCCAACAAAACTTTAGGAGAACATTCAAGACTACATTGTGATCTTGGAATACATTCATTGTCCATATCTGACATTCTAAGGACAGGGTTGCATGGAGCACCATTGTCCTACACTTTCAGGTCCAAATTTCGAACACAGGTTCTTCTTGTTGGGATCCAAGAACACTGAGAGGGGGGGGTGAATCAATGTTCTACTGGAATGAATAAATTTAACCTTATTAACACAACAACTCAGCAACCAATAAATATAAAATCAAATAACAATAAGTAACAATGCAACCACAAAGATGAACACCATAACACCATAGATTTATACATGGAAAACCTCAATGAGGAAAAACCACAGTGGGATTGGAGACCCACGATATTTTTCCACTAATCAGATGAATAAATATTATAATAAGGGGCCTGCACATGCATGAAGGCCAACAACCTAGAGCGCATTGCTCATCACAAAAGGAGTCTCACTAACTACAAAAAATATTAGACTACAATCTAGAATGAAGATTGAACTGCAAGAATACCATCTCCTATGCTTGAGTATAGTTACAGTTTAAGCTCAATACCGGAGGTCTAAAACCTCTTACACAAACCCAATTCGATCACCTATGATCGACCAAATCCTTTGCATATGATTACAACTTTATTCGCACACAGATAATTGGATAATCATATGTCCATCACATGATCTACAAAGAGATCTTACATCATATTTATACCAACCCATGACCTAAACAATTAGGTCGGCCACCTAAAAGATAATACAATAAATCCGTTACATAATCCCGCAAACCAATGATAAACCAAGTCGGCCTAAGATTGAAACAACATTAACCAAACAATAAATCCAACCGGTAATGCATCGGGAGCATCAACCAACACCTTACATAAACCGGTCCATAACCTAACAGAATAGAACCGGACCTAAAATAGGTCGCCATAAGCCAAATGAAACACCACCAATCAACTAGAACACAAACATGATGACCATCAACATCCTGATAACCTTCTATAAGCCGCACCAACACCACTTATCGGATTCATCAAAAGATCTTCAACAAAGCTTTGTTGGTAAAACCCTTACCGGTAACCAAAAGGCTTACTAGATCAAATGATAGCTTTTGGATCATCAAATCCCAAACCAACTGAATGTGATATGCATCAGGAACACGTGAATAACCAATCCAAACCAATTCCACAAGTCGAAACATACCGGAGAAGATCTCTAGATCAACATCACAATCCAACCACTCTACCGGAACCCGATAGACAACAAAACAACTAGTGTTGACATTAATGACAAACATAAATGCAACACATAATCAACTCCTCCACATTTCCAACAATCTCCCCCTTTGGCATTGATGGCAACACTAGATGTGAAAAACATCCAAGTGCCAAGAAGTGCCAAACAAGTCTCCCCCAATGGAAGACATCCAATAATCTCCCACAAATGATATATCAATGAAGTTCTGAAATAATTATCTTTGTACCAATTAACCATCCATAGTCCTTAATCAAACTCCCCTAGTGGGATACAACCAATCTAAAATTATTTTCCTCCCCCTTTGACTGATATCTCTGTTAAGCTCTATTTTTCACATGTATACCTCTCCCCCTTTGACATCAATGCTAGAAATCTAACATAAACATCAAAGACAAATTAAAACCTCTAAACCACAAAGCTAACTACTCCCCCTAAGTAGTAGCACCAACACATCAATCTGAAATGAATGATAGCTCTAATAAATGCATACCAGAATGATGCCAATCAGTATCACTCAAGTCTCAACCGGAGGGGCAAAGACCCCCAATCTGTCTCTAAAGTACTCAAATGATTCCTTAGGCAAAGGTTTAGTGAAGATATTTGTAATCTGCTCTTTAGTGTTCACATAAACTAGTCTGACTTCATTTGCTTCCACCTTCTCCTTCAAAAAGTTATACTTGATTGATATGTGCTTTGTCTTAGAATGAAATATCGGATTCTTTGATATGTCAATAGTAGCAGAGTTATCATAATGAATAATTATCGGTTCATTACAATCTACCCTTATATCCTTCAGCATTTGCTTCAACCATAGAACTTGTGTACAGTTAGTAGGAACAACAACATACTCAGCTTAAACAGTAGATAAATAAGTACATGACCGTTTCTTGATGATCCATTAAACAAGTTTCTCTCCAAGAAAGAAAGCTCTACTGGATGTGCTCATGTCTACCATAACCAGTTCTCTACATGCTTTCCAAGGTTCTGCAAAATCTGGATCATCAACATACAAGGTCTTCAAATATTCAAATCCTAATACTGTCACTCTCATCTCTGTCATCAAATTCCTTCTCCTACTCAATGCATCGGAAACTTTGTTAGATTTCCCACTTTTATGCTTTAACACAAAGGTGTAACTCTGCAATAATTCTACCCATCTCATATGTCTTGGATTCAACTTACTTTGACTATTCAAATACTACAAAGCTTGATGATCTGTATTCAACACAAACTCCTTAGGCAACAAGTAATGTCTCCACTTCTTCAATGCTTAAACTATGGCATAAAACTCCTGATCATACACTGAATATCTCCTCCAGACATCATTTAATTTCTCATTGAAATAGGCTACTGCTCTTCCTTCTTGACTCAAGACTGCTCCTATTGTTGTTCCACTTGCATCACAATCCACTTGAAATACTTTATTGAAATTCGGTAAAGCTAACACAAACGGCTTAGTCACTTTTTGCTTCAATAGTTCAAAACTTTTGTTTGCTCTGGTGGTCCACTTGAATTCCTTTTGATCTCCTCTCATGGTCTCAGTCATAGGGTTACAAACTGAACTGGAATTTCTTATAAACTTCCGATAAAAACTAGCCGATCCATGAAATGATCTTACCTATCCAATGATTTCCGGTGTAGGCCATTCAACAATTGCTTTCACTTTCTCAGGGTCCATCTTCAAACCATCCTCAAGTATCACAAATCCCAAATAGATTAACTGATAGGGAGGCTACCTAGTTTGCCATCAATTAGATTTCTTAACGGTTTGCTTCTATCCCTTCCCGGGTTCCAAGTCTACCCCTCTAGACTTATAAGTGCTTCCCTACCAGTATTTTCTTAACACACTCGATACAAGCTCATAAAGAATCTTGTTCTCCATGCTCCTAGATTCTGTCACTATGAGTTGCAAAGGTGTAGGACTACCCTTGCTTACTCGCAGTCTGTAAAGTCATCATCCTATCTAATTTTGCAATCAGACTTCTACACCAGTCCTCCCATGCACTTACTCCTTTATGGTCACTGAAAACTAGCTGGACTTCTTCCAAGCTCGCCTAGGCTCAGTATGCAGAAATGGCAATTACCATTTCTTGGTTTCCTCCTACTACTACTCTACTCTTACTATACATTTTTGGCTCTTCCTGAAGAGCTCCAATGGCCACGTGGATCCCACTATGGAGGTTCAAAATAGAGCCATATTTACACTATGAATTTAAAACAAAGAAACAAACAACAAAAAGGAAACTTTAATTACAGAACTGTAATGAAAAACTTAACAAAAACAAGACAGTACAACACTCGGCGATAGAAAACCAGAAAATAGACTTGTATGTATTTCTCTTGTGCTTTTTTGTAATATCCAACCAATCCAACACCTTGCAAGTAGACTTTTATAGCTCATCCATTCGTCATGAAACACAGACAGTTACAAACTGGAGAAAACGGTTTCATAATGGGTCATTGGCGTAGCCTCAAAACCTGGCTTCCAATTGTAAAGCAGAAAAATCGAACCCTAGTTGCTCTCCCCTCTTCCAACTCCAAGGAGAGAGAAGGGAGGTCACTAGGGTTGACGGTTTTCACTTAGGGGAGACTTTACATTCAAAAGAGGAGTTGAAACCCACAAGATCCAATCCCACTCAAGGCAAGATTGGATTCTAAATGAGTTTCAAGGGTTGTGATAGCAAGGATACCCTCTTTTGTAAAGAATGTAGATAGAATGATTAAGCTAAGAAGGCATAGAAAAGTGAGAAAGATTCACTTATAAACTGAGATAGGGATATAGGATGAAGCTACGGACCTGGAATTAGCAGTAAAATGTCGAGACGGCGCTGTCCTGCAAATTTGAGCGAAAGTTGACGGGACGATGGCGCCCGACGTGCACACGGTCCTCCGAAAAATCCGCAAAACGAAGGGGGATCTGTTCGTCTTTGCACAAGGATTCCAGATCTTCAATTTCAGTCGCGTACCTGCAACCTACACACAGAAAAGCGAAGACGATTGGGGGGTTAGGGATTAGGGGTTTTCCCTTGGGTCAAACCCCGGTTTTGGAATTAACCAAGAAATGAGAAATTGCTGTAAATGTAAATGATTGTAATGTAAAACAAGTACTAGTACCTTGTTTTAAGGATGTTTGTATCCTTATATGCGAAGGTATAGATGTTGTTGTTTGTTGTATGTTGTATGTTGTAGCATGTGATCTCCTCTTCAATGGTTGAATCCTTGTCTTGAATGCAACACTTAGCCTTGAATGGAGACTTAGAATGATCAATTGCTTGAAGGAATGTTTGAATGCTTGAATGCTTGAATGCTTGAATGTTTGAGTATCGTTTCCGCCTTTTTCGCCTCTATCCAAATGAGAGAGGAAAATGTAGTTTATATACTTGCCAATTAGGGTTGATAGACTGATTTTCCCGACCTTAGGGCGACCAAGAAATGTTATTTTCCAATTTGCAAACAAAAAGACCCGAAGTCCCATAGGAGACCGGGCCCAAAATAGGGCCAGGGACCAGGGCGCTAGGCGCCATGGTCCTGGGGGACCAGGGTGCTGGGCGCCCTAGTCCTGAAGGACCTGGGCGCTGGGCGCTGGGCGCTCTGGTCCCACCTCCCGGGACAGCAGGGTGCAAGGAGGGATCAGGCAGGGTGCTGGAAAAATGCAGTTTTTGATGTTGTGGACAAGTTTCGGGGTCTCCATTCAGGTTCCGTGTTGCATCGCCATCGTGAAGACCCAAATGCGGTCGAAATTGCAAGTGTCACAATTTTAGGACACTACATTTAGCCCCCACTTTAGCGAGAGTATAAGTGTACGCTCATACTTCCGGTAAAGTACAAGGAAACAACATTGAAAAACTTTCACCACGTCAAGGAGGCAAGATACACCAAGCCCCCAGTGGACTAAGGATCTTACGACTTCGATTGACAAAGTAAAAGGGAAGATCATGAGGGAGAACCATGACTATCAGTAGTAAGGTTCCCTCACTATGAGTCATGCAAGAAAGATATCAAAAAATTTCAAGACAAAGCTAAATTTGTCAAGAAATTTTCAAGTATCTTGAAAAGATATGAACGGGATGTATGCCCCCCTACGTTAAAGCGATCGCACACGCCTCACCGGGGGTGATTGCTTTAAGGTAGTGATACATATAAGAAATGAGAAAGGAGCACGTTATCACAAGGATTTAGCCCCCAAGTGTGAGATAAGCCCAAGGATAATAGACACAAAACACAAAGCACAAGGTGACTTCGCTTTCCTCGGGGTCAGTATGCTGTATGATAATTCATGTATATCATATGTATGTATGCATAATTGTTCTTCATTCCCCAATCAAGGAAGGTCACCTAGAAGAAGGGAACACATGTGTCTTTTGAGTCAACATGAGAGAGACCAAAAGAGATCTCAATGTTTTGCATCGTCCTCAAGTAGACAACACTAAGGACAACAAATAGAAGAATGAGAATAACATATAGAAGAAGTAACAAAAGAGAGGAGGAGAGAATCTGCTATGCTAATGAACTAGTCTAGCACGTCATCTACCCCCCGATCTTGCTGATCAATGTTTCGAGAAGGCAGGGAACACGCTAGAGGAGGAACATTCAACACAGAAGATGGAGCTATCACAAGATCCAAACAAGGGCTATGTTCATGTTCCAAGCCACGTTGTTCTTGTCTAGGAGCTAGGATAAGTGCTTTAGAAAATTCATTAGATAAATGGTTATCAACATCAACAAGTTCATATTCACTATCAGAAGCAAGACAAGTAACATTTTCATCTATATCATCATCAAGATTTATAAAAATAGGGTCTTTAACTCGCACAGGATCAAGACCATCATGCATCTTATGTTTAGGAGATTTCGGCTCAATCATCAGCTGAGGAGAAAATGGAATAATGCTTGTTGAAGGTGTTTTTGGGGATTGCAAAGTTTGAGCTCTAAGACGAGGCTTTCGCCAGCGTTCACGTGCAGAACGATTTCATCTAGTCTTAGTAGGAAGTTGAGAAGATTGAGGAGGAGGAATGTCCTCATCCTTATCACTTGGGTGTTTAGGTTGTGGTCTCTTAGGCTGAACAATAGGAGAAGAGAAAGGTCTCTTCTCTCCATAAGAGGAAGGAGGAGGAACTGCTCCATATAAGGGAGGAATATTCGGTTTAGGAAGGAGACCAAGTCCATCATGACGAGGAGGGATAGGTCTACTTTTAGGAAGTTTATTAGATATAGGCATAGTCACATCCATAGGGATGGGTTGGGAATCTTCTTGAGGAAAGACATTAGTTTTATCTTTCAAAGGAAGAACTTCTTTCTCAAGAACGATAGGAATATCAAGTTTGGGTGTTCTAGGTTCACTTAGAGATAGGATCATATCTTTTTTCCACTTTTGATAAGATTTGAAAAGATGATCACTTCGTGGAGGAAGAGATTGGAATTGTTTAGGCCAAAAATAATCAATAGGAATGCTAGAAGTTCTTTCAGCTGGTTTAAAGAGACTATGATTGACAGTAACAACTTCACCATTATGGGGAAATTTCAAACACTTGTGAATAGGAGAAGCAATAGCTTTCATGGAAGATAGCCAAGGATAGCCTAGCTTCACACGAAATTGTTCGGATGATGGAATAATAGCAAAGTCCACATCAAGGGATTTGTTATGGACCTCAATAGGTAATGTAATAGAACCAATTGCAGGAGAAGAAAATGCACCAAATAGTTTCACAACCACATTTGTTTCGTCATAGATCACTTGATTCAATTGCAAAGTAAAAAGAAATTCTTCAGTAATGACATTAACCATGCAAGAAGGATCAATAAGCACTCCACGACAAGGTGTATTTTTGACTTTTGCAACTATACATAAAGGACCATCAGGTGCCCTGATAGTTTCGCTAGAATCAAAGGTGATGGAAAGTTCTTTAGGGATTTTCTGTTGCTCCACAAAGTTAATCACATTCGGAGTCATAGACACAAGATCATCAGGTGAGACAGAGGAATCAGTAGTATCAATCGCATTAGAGGTATGAGAAGGTAATGGATCAGTAAAAATCTGAAGATTTTGGTTAGGAGGAGCTACAAATGTATTGCCTTTATCATTCACTCCAGAAATAGAGATAGTATTATTATCAATCAAATCTTGAATTTTACCCTTTAAAGCAAAACATTTTTCAGTATCATGCCCAGGTTGACGATGAAATTGATAAAAAGATTTGTTATCAAAATAGGGTGAATTAATCTTTGCAGGATCTATTTGCCTTATAGGAGGAAGAGTAAGCACATTTTGTTCCAATAACTTATTCATAATACTATGCAATGATTCATTCAAAGGAGTAAACTTTCTTTCTTTCTTGAAAAACTTAGAAATAGGAGGCACACCTGATGCCGCATTCACATTGTTGTTGATGATGTGTTCATTGAATTTAATGGACTCTCTGTTCGGTTTAAACTTCCCAAATGGTTGTTGACTACTATCACCCTTATCACTCGGAGCCATAGGATGTGATTGTTCCATTTGACTCACAGTCAGTTGATAATTGTGAAGAGTTGCGCACAACTGTTGGAAAGAAGTAAACTCAGAAAATAGGAGTTTGTCTCGAATATCTTTTTGTAAATTAGAAATAAAGATTCTTTGAATATCATTGTCAGGCACTGGAAAAGAAATTTGAGCATACAAATGCTTATATCTACCAATGAAATCAGTCACTTTTTCTTTAACACCTTGTTTACAATGCATTAAATCAATCAAAGTAACTTTAGGACTTATATTGTTTTGAAATTGTTGAATCAAAGCATTTGCAAGTTGTTCGAAAGAAGAAATAGAATAAGAAGGCAACGAGCAATACCATTGTAGGGCTTTATCTCTTAATGTTCTAGTAAACAGTTTTGCAAGCAACCTTTGGTCATAAGCAAAATCAGTACATATTGTTTGAAAGGTCTTAACATGTGTTAGAGGATCACCCTTACCATTATAAAGCTCCAAATGCGGAATTTCAACATGTTTAGGGGGAATAACTCGGACAATGTCAAGAGAAAGTGGGCTCGCAACATCAAATGTGGGCACACTAAACTTAGATTGATTCATAGAGGCAATTTGTTGCTGTAAAGAAGAGACAGTTTGTGCAAGATTGTTAATGGTCGCTTCAGTCGAAGAGTTCATATTAGACGTGTTAGATTGTGATGGAGGTGTTATGTTATTGAAAGAAGGTAGAGAGTAATGTGGTGGGACACTATGATAGTTAGTCATAGGAGATGATTGGACAGGAGGAACACTACAAGGAGGAATGGAAAACGAATTGCCCCCTTGTGTCATGGTCATTTGTGGTGATATAATAGGAACACTTATTGAAGGAATGAATGAAGAAGTTGGATTGAATGAAGGAAGAGGGTTGATTGAAGAAGAGGGATTGCCCCCATGACTAGTGATCATAGGAGGAATGTCTTGTATTGAAGTAGTCATTATGTTTGATGTAAAAGTAGGTATACTAGCAATAGAAGTCGTCAAAGGAATAGAATGATTGTCTTGAGTAGGAGGTTGTGTATAACCTAAGGTTTCGGCACAACTTTTCATAGGCATCACATTTGAATCCACAATGTGTGCAATACCACGCAAAATATCAATTCCATTCTTATCACTTTGAAGCATGCATTTTAGTCCCTCAATTAAAGGAAGAGCTTGACTATCAGGGTATTCTTGAGACATCCATTGTCGAAAATCATCAAATTGGTTATCCAATTTTGAAAGTTGTTCTACAAAAACCTCATGGAGAGCTTCTTCATCATTAAGAGGATTAGAGGAATTACCCATGTCCCCGTTAAAAAGGCCATTCAAATTAGGTTCCATCTCCTCAGTAATTAAACCTTGGAAGGACTTAATTCTAAGGCTTCGTCTAACAGGAATAGTGTAAGTAGGACTTATTGTTGTAAAACTCATGCACTAAAGAAAGAGAGAAGATTTTGAATTTTAGAGGTAGCAAATTTTAGTAAAACCAGCCAATCTTCCAGATTTAAGCTGTTAAATACAATCAGGACAATCTCCCGAAATTTCGGAAAAAATGTCCGGGACCGTGGCGCTCGGGGTGCACACGATCCTCGCAACTTTTTTCGAAATTTGCAGGGATGAAAGTTATGATGATTTTACAGCTAACCTGAAAAAATTGAGTGATTTTACGATCTGTAGATAGGCCGAATTAAAGTTGCAATCTCAAAATTGAACCCTACCAAGATTGTCGAAAAATGCAAAATTTGAATTTTGAAAAAGAGAGGGAAACTGAAATTTTGAATTTTATGATTTTAGAGGGAATACCAAAAGCAATGCAAGTTTTGAAATTTGAAAATTGACTCAATTTCACGCAAAATTCAATTCTGAAAGCGGAAATCAAAGTTGTTGTAATTAAGCACTTAATTTCAAAAGTCACAAATTGCAAAAATTTGAATAAATCATTGAAATTTCGAATGAATGCCAACACACTTTTCAGATTTAGGACTGTAAGAAACACAATTTTGACACAAAATTCAATTTCAACAATTTTTGAATGATTAGAAGCCTCAATCCAAGCAATCGCTAGACCAACTTTGACTGTAATTTTGAAAGTGTTAGAATTGATGAAATCAGCCAAAATTCTGGATTTTAGCAGAAGAATACAGTAAGATCTAGCTCCCGAAATTTTGGAAAAAATGTCGGGGACGATGGCGCTCGGAGTGCACACGGTCCTCGCAACTTTTTTCCAAATTTTCAGGGATGAAAGATATTATGATTTTATTGCGGAATCCAAAGTTACAGCTGATTTGGAGATGTTTTGATCAGTGAAATTGTCGGACAAAGGTTGAATCAAGAGGGTTTCAAAAATTAGGGTTTTGACACTTAACCACTTAATTTTCAAAATTAAAGCACAAATATGAATTGATAATTTGTAATAGAAGGGCAAATCTGAAACAAGCATTAACAATTAAACATTTCACAAGTTTAATTACTTAAAAAGAAAATTTAGGGTTTTTATGCAATTAACCTCTAAAATTTTGCAAAAGATCAAACATGGAAATGTAATTAGGAAAGCAAAATTTTCAGATCTAACCATGAATAATCAGAATGAGGATGTTCACGTCGGGTTCACCAAAATGTAAAGCGGAAAAATCGAACCCTAGTTGCTCTCCCCTCTTCCAACTCCAAGGAGAGAGAAGGGAGGTCACTAGGGTTGACGGTTTTCACTTAGGGGAGACTTTACATTCAAAAGAGGGGTTGAAACCCACAAGATCCAATCCCACACAAGGCAAGATTGGATTCTAAATGAGTTTCAAGGGTTGTGATAGCAAGGATACCTTCTTTTGTAAAGAATGTAGATAGAATGATTAAGCTAAGAAGGCATAGAAAAGTGAGAAAGATTCACTTATAAACTGAGATAGGGATATAGGATGAAGCTACGGACCTGGAATTAGTAGTAAAATGTCGAGACGACACTGTCCTGCAAATTTGAGCGAAAGTTGACGGGACGATGGCGCCCGACGTGCACACGGTCCTCCGAAAAATCTGCGAAACGAAGGGGGATCTGTTCGTCTCTGCACAAGGATTCCAGATCTTCAATTTCAGCCACGTACCTGCAACCTACACATAGAAAAGCGAAGACGATTGGGGGGTTAGGGATTAGGGGTTTGCCCTTAGGTCAAACCCCGATTTTGGAATTAACCAAGAAATGAGAAATTGTTGTAAATGTAAATGATTGTAATGTAAAACAAGTACTAGTACCTTGTTGTAAGGATGTTTGTATCCTTATATGCGAAGGTATAGATGTTGTTGTTTGTTGTATGTTGTATGTTGTAGCATGTGATCTCCTCTTCAATGGTTGAATCCTTGTCTTGAATGTAACACTTAGCCTTGAATGGAGACTTAGAATGATCAATTGCTTGAAGGAATGTTTGAATGCTTGAATGCTTGAATGTTTGAGTATCGTTTCCACCTTTTTCGCCTCTATCCAAATGAGAGAGGAAAATGTAGTTTATATACTTGCCAATTAGGGTTGATAGACTGATTTTCCCGACCTTAGGCCGACCAGGAAATGTTATTTTCCAATTTGCAAACAAAAAGACCCGAAGTCCCATAGGAGACCGGGCCCAAAATAGGGCCAGGGACCAGGGCGCTGGGTGCCATGGTCCTGGGGGACCAGGGCACTGGGCGCCCTAGTCCTGAAGGACCAGGGCGCTGGGCGCTCTGGTCCCACCTCCCGGGACAGCAGGGTGCAAGGAGGGATCAGGCAGGGTGCTGGAAAAATGCAGTTTTTGATGTTGTGGACAAGTTTCGGGGTCTCCATTCAGGTTCCATGTTGCATCACCATCGTGAAGACCCAAATGCGGTCGAAATTGCAAGTGTCGCAATTTTAGGACGCTACACCAATGCTCATTGGTGACTTGCAAAGTTTGCACTTTTCCATTGGGTGATCAGGGTAACCAAAACACACCTTCGCCAATGGTCGATAACCATGTCCACCATTCGCACTTTTCCATTGGGTGTTTCCATCGGGAAGACAACCAAACAGCTATCCCAATCGTCTGATCTTGCTTGATTTTTCTTTTTGCGCTCCACCACATGGCACCCCCTGATTGGTTCCAGGGTCCCTATCCTGCCACCTTAGCATAGCCTCATTAACCGCCCGGAATGAAATTCTTCTTTGTCATTGGGTCCCACCATGGTCGTCAAGTCATAGGGAATAAATGTTGTGCATCTCTCCATAGAGGTATAGCGACAATCGTTAGATCATCTCGGACTTGCTCACTTGTTAACTCGCCTGAGTTGCTCTCTTGTCGGGTCCCACCACTTGGTTGCCAAGTCGCGGGGAATAACTTTCGTGCATCTCACCATTGTGGTATAGCGACCGCCGTTGATCCACCTTCAACCTACACGGTCGTTAACTCGCCTCTTTTTTTGCACGTGCTTTGTCGCCAAGTCGTGAGGATTATCTGGCAATCATCTTCCCATCGCAGTATAGTGATAGCCACAAGATCATCCACGATCACCGTCAGAATATAGGTCAAGTTAATCATCAGGAAAACTTGAAACTACCCCTTCTGATACCCGATACAACCACTCCAAACTTTGGTGAACTCATCGAGGTAAGACTTGTCGATCGGGGTAGGTCTTGCCGATAAGAGACATTTTAAAAACTGCAACTAAACAACCATAGAAATGGACTAGAGCCAGTCCTTATGTATTTACATGACCACTGGAAGGTCTCACAAGCTAAAATTGGTTAAGGGCATTTCAACCCTTAGGTGCTCTTGCACCATACTCCCCCCAAAACAAAGAAGTCAAGTGACTGCGCTCGACAACAAGGAAATATCAATTCCTAACTTAACAAAGTATGATTCAGGGACCTAGATCGCTTAAGAATCAGGTTTATGCATCCACTTAACCAAATGTTCCATGTAAACATGTTGTCTAGTCTTCTTGAGAACGCGAGAATCCAACACTTTCTCAGCCTGAGGCATGGAAGGAGAAAGTAATGGCAGGTCGGCAAGTGACTGTTGAACATCTGAAACTCGTGCATCCTCCTTGGGAAGTTGTCCCTTGTAGACAACCAAATCTGCGACATTAAAAATGGGAGACAAAGCTATATCAGATGGAAAATCAATCTTATGGGCATTAGAGCCATACTTGGCTAAAACTTTACATGGGCCTATTCTCCTCATTTGTAGCTTGCTAGGAACCCCTTTCTGAAGTCGAGCCTTGTTCAAATATACCATCACCAAATCTCCAACTAAAAATTGCACATCTCTCCGGGTGGTATCAACTCATGCTTTAAATTTTTGTGAAGAATCTTGGAGAGCTTGCCTAACTTGGTCATGAACCTCCTTCATAGATTGAGCAACATCATTAGCTTGACCACTTCTGTGCGACAGATTACCAAGATCTCGTAATTCTATAACACCTTGTGGGTGCATACCATACACTATTTCAAAAGGACTCTTCCCAGTAGATCTGTTGACACTGTCATTGTAGGAAAACTCCACCTGGTGAATAACCTAATCCCAACCCTATCCATATTCTTTTGTCAAACACTTTAAAAGGTTTCCAAGTGTCCTATTAACCACCTCTGTTTGACCATCTGTTTGGGGATGATAGGCTGAACCAAAAGACAAGTTAGTTCCCAGTATTTTCCAAAGAGTTTTCCAAAAATGTCCAAGGAATTTGACATCTCTATCTGAAACAATACTAACTGGCAAACCATGGATTCTTATAGCCTCTTTTAAAAACAAGTATGCAATGTGACTAGCATCATGGGTAGCTTTACAAGGAACAAAATGTGCCATCTTACTAAATCTATCAATAATAACAAAAATGCTATCACAACCAAGCTTTGTTTTGGGTAATCCAACCACAAAATCCATACTGAAACATTCCCATGGCCTTGTAGGAATAGGTAATGGCTGATAAAGACCAGCATTAGTAGTTGTACCTTTAGCTTTCTGACAAACCATACACTGCTCAACATACCTTCGGATATCCCTCTGCATTCTGGGCCAATAGTAGAACCTTTGCACAAGTTCCAATGTCTTATTAAGGCCAAAATGACCACTCAAACATACATTGTGCTTTTCTTGGATCAGATTTTCCCTCATCGATCCTTTGGGAACACACAATTGTCCACCTTTAAACAACAAACCATTCTACAAAGTAAAGTCAACATATTCACTATGAAAGTGATTCCTTAATTCTTGACAAACCTTGTAAATGGTTGCAAAATCATCATCATTGGGGTACAAATCCTTGAAGTAATCAACTCCAATACTCTGAATCTGCACTGTTAGTAGCCTTCTACTCAAAGCATCTGCTACTTTATTACACTGTCCTTTCTTATGCTTAATAGAAAAAGTATATGACTGCAAATACTCAACCCATTTAACATGCCTATGACTCAACTTATCTTGTGAATTCATAAAACTTAAAGCTTGATTATCTGTGTAAACAACAAACTCCTTAGGTAACAAGTAGTGCCTCCACTTCCTAAGAGCTTGGACAATAGCATACAACTTGAGATCATAGGATGAATACTTCTTCTTGGCATCATCGAGCTTCTCACTAAAGAAAGCTACAGGTCTATTCTCTTGACTCAAAACATTACCAACTGCTATATTACTTGCATCACATTCAATTGTGAACAACTTGTCAAAACTAGGAAGAATGAGAACTGGTTGTGTAGCTACCTTTTGTTTCAAAAGTTCAAACGCTTTGTTAGTTGCATTGGTCCACTTAAACTTAGTCTTAAATCGTCCTTTGATGGTATCTAGCATGGGTGCACAAATCTCACTGAGCCCTCTGATAAACTTCTTGTATAATTGTGCCAAACCATGAAAACTTCTTACTTCACTTGCTATCTTTGGTGTTGGCCAATTTGTGATGGCTTCCACCTTTGATGTGTCCATCTTCAAATCTCCTCATAAAACTACAAATCCAAGATAGACAAGTTCCTACTTCATAAACTCACACTTCTCCTTGTTTATTATTAGTTGCTCATCATACAATTTTTGCAATACAATACTAAGATGCTCTAGATGTTCCTCTTTAATTCTACTGAAAATCAAGATATCATCTAGGTATACAACAACAAATTTACCTACAAAATCTTTCAGCACTTCATTCATGAGTCTCATGAATGTACTGGGAGCATTACTAAGACTGAATGGCATAACAAGCCACTCATAAAGTCCTTCATTGGTTTTGAAGGTTGTTTTCCATTCATAACCTTCTTTTATCTTGATCTGATGGTATCCACTCTTCAGATCAATCTTAGTGAAGTACTTTGTACCTCCCAAGCAATCCATCAAGTCTTCAATTCTTGGGATAGGAAATCTGTACCTGATAGTGATTCTATTTATGGCTCTTGAATCTGTGCATAGCCTCCATGTTCCTCCTTTCTTGGGTGCTAACACTGTAGGTACGACACAAAGACTTGTGCTCTTTTTAATCAACCCTTGGTCCAACAATTCTTGGACTTGTCTAGCCACTTCCTTATTCTGTTCAAGAGTCATCTTCTAGGTTGCTTTGTTGGGTAATGATGCTCTTGGAATGAAATCAATTTGATGGCTTATGGCTCTAATAGGAGGTAGGGTTGCTGGTGCTCCATCACTTATGATCGCTTTGAAGTTGTCTAGTATCTGTTGCACTTTAGGAGGTATTTGAACCTTCTTTTCTTGCTTTACTTCCCTTGGTTTCACTATAAGAGCAAACCCCACTCCTTCTCCTTCCTTGAGAGTGTTAATGAACTCCTTTCCACCTACCAGTAATGCATTTGGGCCTTTAGTTTTGATGCTCTCTCCTTCATCACTTAGAGACTAAATATGGTATGTAACTCCATCCTTTTGAAAATAATAAGAGTTTTTCTCTCTGTTGTGAATGGCCTTTCTGTCAAACTGCCATGGTCTACCTAGAAGTAGATGGCAAGCATCCATAGGTAGGATGTCACACAAGACTTTATCCTTATAACTACCTATATTGAACTCAACCCATGTTTGTTCATTCACTACCACATGCTGCTCCTTGTTGAGCCAAGTGACCCTGTATGGATTACTATGTGGAATTATTGTCAACTTCAGTTTACTCACTGCTTCTTCTGACATGATGTTGTCAGCAGACCCTAATTCTATCACCACTCTACAAACCTTACCAAGGACCTTGCATTTGATTCTAAACAAAGCTCTTCTTCGAGTTGGTTCTTCTTTGATTAGTTCCTTAATCAAGGCTCTTCTCATCATTAAATTTTCTCCATCTTCAGGAGCTAAGCTCACACCTTGTGTCTTGCTGCTTTCTGCATCTTCTTGTGCATATGTCACTCTTCTTTCACTTCCTTGAGATGAAGAGGATTTATCTGGACATCTATAGGCAGGGTGACCCAGCTTTTGGCAATTGTAACACTTCATGGTGGAGAAGAAGGACCCTCTTCCCAGTCCACTAGATCTACCTCTTCCTTGGTTGCTAGATGATCCCCTTCCTCTATAGCTGCTCTTGCTATGTGAATCCTCACTTTGCTCTATAATTTTGGACTCTCCTTGGGACCTTTGATCTATTCCTCTTCCACCAAAACTGCCTCTTTGGCCTCTACCACCTTTTCCTCTGCCTCTTCCTCTGTTGCTTTGTTCTTGCTTCTTTTTACTCTTTTCCTCCACCTTCTATGCCAATTGATAGCACTTATGCACAGTGTTAGGACATAACAAACTCAACTCGTCTTGAATATTCCATCTCAAGCCATTCAAGTATCTGGCTACCTTGATGCTCACATCCTCTACCACCTTGGATCTCAGACACAACTTTTGAAATTCCTCAGTGTAGTTGCTCACATCCAAGTCTCTTTGTCTCAGGTTTTGTCTCCTTTTGTACAGTTGGATCTCATAATCTTCAGGGACATGGGCTTCCCTCACCTTGGCTACCATTCCATTCCAACTGGCTATTTGGTTCTTACCCTCTTTTTGCCTTTCTTCTTGGATAAATTTCCACCAAGTCAAGGTTGCTCCTCTCAATCTAGACTTAGCTACCTTCACCTTTTGGGCTTCACTAATTCCATCACACTCAAAGTGATTCTCCAATCCTTCAATCCATTCTATAACTACTTCAGGCTCTATTTTCCCATAAAAAAGTGGCACTCCTTCTATGGATTTTCCTCCTAAGGCTTTAATTGCTTTAAGGAAAGGTTCTTCAGGTAGGACAAGGTCTAGGGGAGGTATCCTATCCTCTTCCATTGATTCTTTACCCTTCCCTTCACTGACCTGGATTGTTGCTTTCTCAGTTTTATCCTCAACTGCGTCTAGTTTTCTCTCCAATAATAGCAATCTTTCTTTCAAGAGTCTATTCTCTTCCTCCTGATCTTCTACCTTCTTGGCTAACTCTGCATTAGTCACCATTCTGAGACTATTTTCTCCTACTGATTTAGTATCTGACATCGACTACTTTCTTCCCAAGACTAAACTTGCTCTGATACCAATATGATAGGGAGGCTACCTAGTTTGCCATCAATTAGATTTATTGACGGTTTGCTTCTATCCCTTCCCAGGTTCCAAGTCTACCCCTCTAGACTTCTAAGTGCATCCCTACTAGTATTTTATTAACACACTTGATACAAGCTCATAAAGAAGCTTGTTCTCCATGCTCCTAGATTCCGTCACTATGAGTTCCAAAGGTGTAGGACTACCCTTGCTTACTCACAGTTTGTAAAGTCATCATCTTGTTTGATTTTTCAACCAAACTTCTACACCAGTCCTCCCATGCACTTACTCCTTTACGGTCACTGAAAACTAGCCGGACTTCTTCCAAGCTTGCCTAGGCTTAGTATGCAGAAATGGCGATTGCCATTTCCTGGTTTCCTCCTACTGCTACTCTACTCTTACTGTACATTTTCGGCTCTTCCTGAAAAACTCCAATGGTCGTGTGGATCCCACGGTGGAGGTTCAAGACAGAGCCATATTTACACTGTGACTTCAAAACAAAGAAACGAACAACAAAAAGGAAACTTTAATTACAGAACTGTAATGAAAAACTTAACAAAAACAAGATAGTACAACACTCAGCGATAGAAAACTAGAAAACAAACTTGTATGTATTTCTCTTATGTTTTTTTGTAATATCCAACCAATCCAATGCCTTACAATCAGACTTTTATAGCTCATCTATTCATCATGAAACACAAACAGTTAGAAACTGGAGAAAACAGTTTCATAACAGGTCATTGGCGTAGCCTCAAAACCTGGCTTTCGATGCCCGTTGGTGACTTGCAAAGTTCGCACTTTTCCAACGGGTGATCGGGGTAACCAAAACACACCTTCGCTGATGGCTGATAACCATGTCCACCATTTGCACTTTTCCATCGAGTCATCGGGAAGACAACCAAACAACTATCCCAATCATCCGATCTTTCTCAATCTCTCTTTTTGTGCTCCGCCACGTGGCATCCCTTGATTGGCTCTGGGGTCCCTATCCTGCCACCTTACCACGACCTCACTAACCACCTGAAATGAAACTCTTCTTTGTCGCTAGGTCCCACAATGGTTGCCAAGTCGCGGGGAATAAACTTCGTGCATCTCACCATAGAGGTATGGCGACAATCGTTCGATCATCCCAGACTTGCTCACCCGTTAACTCACCTGAGCTACTCTCTTGTCGAGTCCCACCACTTGGTCACCAAGCCATAGGGAATAACTTTCGTGCATCTCACCATTGCGGTATAGCGACCGCCGTTGTTCCACCTTCAACCTACACAGTCGTTAACTCACCTCTATTTTTGCACATGCTTTGTCGCCAAGTCGTGAGGATTATCTAGCGATCATCTTCCCATCGCGGAATAGCGATAGTCATAGGATCATCCGTGATCACCGTCCAAATATAGGTCAAGTTAATCATCGGGGAAACTTGAAACTACTCCTTCCAATACCCGATACAACCACTCCAAACTCTGGCGAACTCATCGAGGTAAGACTTGTCGATCGGGGTAGGTCTTGCCGATAAGAGACATTTTAAAAACTGCAACTAAGCAACCATACAAATGGACTAGATCCAGTCCTTATGTATTTACATGACCACTAGAAGGTCTCACAAGCCAAAATTGGTTAAGGGCATTTCAACCCTTAGGTGCTCCTGCACCACTAATTCATCCTTCATGAAAGTACACTTCTTGATATTGATCAGCAACTTCTCTTCTCTCAATCTTTGCAAAACTTGTCTTTGTAGACATATAAAAATGACCATATTCCTAAATGAATATTTTATGTTCATTCCTCTATTTTAGTTAAATCTAATTTTACTAAATCACCTACATTCCTCTATTTAATTAAGTTAATTATTCAATTTATTTAATTAAAATCACTTAAGCCCTTTATGTCATTTAATTAAATAAATCATTTTATTTAATTAAAACCCTTCTTCTTGCCTTTTAATTAAATTTACATTTAATTAATAGTTTTCCCCAAATTGAATAAATCTAAGTTATTCAATTTCCCAAATTGCAACCAAATTGAAATAAAGTAATTTATTTTAATTTTCCCTCAGCCACTTGTATTTTCCTACATCTCCCACTTGCGTCCTAAACCCTATTCCTAATTTCTTCTAGAATCCATCTAATCCTAATTAATTATCCTAAACTCATCCATTATCCCCTTTCCCTAAATTTGAGGAGGTCACTTCTCAAATTTGGAGTAAAGTCTTCAAAAGGCATTAAAGCCTTTATCCATTCAACAAGCTAACTTGTTGAATACCCCCAAATTTGGAAGGACTCTTACAAATTTGTCCCCCAAAGTCTTCAAACCATTAATGGTTAACTAACCCTTAGTGGCATGGTTAGAGACTTTTTGACTAACTTAACCTCCATCTAACCCAAGGGTCTCATCAAGCATTTATTGCTTTGACCATGGTTATTCCTTTAACCTTTGCACAAGAGTTTACCCCTTGTGTAAAAGCTTTATCTAATGGATAACCCTAACCTAACCTTAACCCTTACCTCCTAGGGTAACCATGAGGCCTTCTCAAGCATTTAATGCTTCTTACCTCTCCTCTCAACCAACCTTATGTTGACAATTTTTACCATTTCACTGGTGAAAATTGAAAACATGGATTGAGAACTTTCAAACTTGACCCTTGATTAACTCTTTCAATCCTGACCATCCATTGCCCTATTTTCACTATAAATAGAGCTCCTATTCCTCCATTTTAAGGATCCACCCAAGCTTTTAGTATCTCATTTATGCTCAATTTTATTAACACATCTAGCTTCTCTTTGTAATAGGAATTAATCTAATAAGCATTTTAGACTATTTCCTTTATCATTAGCTTAACTCATAAACTAGTATATCATGTTAGGATAGTATTGCTACTAATCTTGTCATCTTATAAATCTAGTTTATTGCATTTGTAGAATCATGCATAGATAGGATGCATTTTCATAACTAAATCAATCATAAGCATCCCTTGTTCTTGCATTTGTCATCCCGAAGCCACTTTGCTTAGTGATTTGAGAGCAAAGGCATTGGCTTGAGGGACCTTGTGGGATAGAGAACCATGGAACCAACCTTGGGAAGTTGAGTCATTCTTAATGACTCCATAACTTGCACCAAGAAGTCTTGTGGGTGTGTGGACAAACCTCTTTGAACATAATTTTCACATTTTAAGTTTCATCGCCCCGCTTTTCCCGCATACATTTCTGGCAACCATGGTGGAACACTACCCCATTAATCAAATCAATTTTTAAAAATAAACACTTGTGCAGGTACGCGGGAAACGGGAATCAATGTGTAGGGAACATCCCTTAGCACATCTGGTGAACCTTTTAGCGCATCTGGCTCACTGTTTGGTGCGTGGGACTCATTTCCCAGCGCGTGAAGATCATAATTTAGCGCATCATCCTCGTTAAACCTTTTCCTGTAGATTTCGACGCAAAAGAATAACAGTTTAGCACATCTGGAAAACAGCTTAGCGCATCTAGTGGATCATTTAGCGCATCCAGACTATACAGTAGTGCGTACAGTTTGTTCTGTAGCGCATCACAAATAGAGGCAAACCAAAAACTGTAACCAAATGTAAAAAAATTAGACTTGTTGAAGTCCACAGATTGTCTAACAATTTTACTTGTTATTTTGCAGGGTTCTAACAAATTTCTTGCAGATGGGAGCTTAAATTTAGGATCATCAAATAGTTTAAGTTTTTACTAACTTAGTTAAGTTAGTTAAGATATAAACTTCTTTTGATTCTTCTTAAAATTGAACTCACTTTTATTTGGGCTTTAAAAAGAACCACAAAACAAATTTTCTTTCTTGCTTTTCTAGGAGAGAAAATTTTCAAATTGGGTTTTAAAAAGAACAAATCAATTTTTTTTTCAAGTTTTGCAAACAAAATGGATTAAAAAGAACTTCACCATCCTTTGGTGTATAAAAGGATCCATTTTAGGTTTTAGCAAAGTAAAGAACCACACAAAGTCCCAAAAATCTTTTTGCAACTAAAGAGGGAAGATATTCCCCTTTCGATCGATTTCTTTTGTTGATGAAAATCGCATTCATTTTGTTGACCAAGTTCTTTTTTTAGATCATAAAATCATTGCCTTGAAAAGTTAAAAAGAACACCATGTTTTCGTGGGGCAACATCTCCATATAGGATTAGCAAATCATTGAAGGGATAAAAAGAACTTGTGTGCTTCATCTCGAAAGTGGAAGGTATATGCTCTCCCCTTAATTGGGTGATCAAAAAGCCAAACCACTCTTAAAATCTTTCTTTAATTCAAGCAATAAATTCTTTAGCAGGCCTGCCTTCCCGAGGGGTTGAAAAAATCTTAAAGCCATTTTTGGCCGGTGTGAAGGGAACGATCTAAGTGGGAAACAACTTTGAAGCCAAGTGTTCCAACCCACTATAATCAAAAGTGGAAAGTGACGAAAGTCCTTTCCAATGGTTGCGCACAACGATTAACCTTCCCCCAGTATCCTTGAGATACATAAAGCCTTTGTTCTAAAGGTTGGGAAGCCTCCTGAGGGATTTTATCACTGACGATCGAACAGGAAGCTTGATTACGAACCTTAGTATAGAAACTTTGAGCCGAGTCAATAACCAGACATTTGCAATATCATAGTGCAAGGGTGGGGAAGAATCTGCCCCCAAGATCGCTCACCATATATCTCTCAAGATAGCTACTTAATTATGAAGCAATTCACTTTGGGTTAATTTCTGGAAAAAGGTAAAAAAATGGCGCCCCCTAGAAGGTGACACGGCTGTTTGAGTTGACGGAGTATCGAGACTAGTGGGCTATGATATTGCTTATGACCCTTGAATAAAGAGTTTGATTGAAATGCATGTTGAATCTAAGCCTATTGAAACATTGGGGATTTGAACACATCCTCAGAGAACATACACTTATTGTTTAGATTAAGCAAGATGGTTGTCTCTTTGGTGCCGTGCTTTCATTTGTTATTTCAGAAAATCATCTCAGCACTAAAAACTCAAGGCAAAATTCCAAAATTGCAAAAAACAACCAAGTCAATATATTTCGGGGCAGTTTAGTGCGTAAGAGCAACCTCTTAGCGTGTAGGAACCATCTTTTAGCGCATTAAATCTTCTCTTTAGCACGTCAAGTCTTAACAATAGCACTTCACCAGAATCTAAAAGCAAGCAATGGGAGTTAGTGCATTTTGAAAACAGTTTAGCACATTGAAGCATCAACTTAGCACGTAGAGGTCAAACTTTAGCACGTAGGGTCTAACTGTTAGCGCATAGGCGGCCCATATTGGCGCGTAACCTTTTGAACCAAAGCTAAAGCAATATTAAACAATATTAACCAGTTAGCGTGTATTAAGGGGCAGTGTAGCGCGTGGGGTCTTTTTGCTAGCGCATAATCAAAACCGAAAAAACAGGGGGCAAAACAGAGGTCAATTTTAAAAATTTTGAGAACAATTTCAGAAGCATTCCTTCATCGGCCTGAACTTCATCAATCAGAAAACCAAAAACAAAGTATCAAAAGCTATTTCTACAAGCAAATTTCCATCAAGCAAAGTTGTCTGAAAATCTGAAACTAGTCACAAGATAAACATATCTCTCCTATCAAAATCAAGAAACATCATCACAAGTGGCAAACAAGTCCTTTAAATCAAACAGATTTTTATCCCAAACACACTTGTTTTACACTCTAAGTTGTCAAATCGAGTTTCCATATCGGGAAAGCTCGTATTCCGTATCATTTGATGCACTTTGTCGTGAGGGGGCATCTAAACCTTCACTTTGATAAAGTAAGACTTAAGTTTTGAGAACAAGCTAAACTGAATCCAAAACAAATCAAAGGACACCATTGATCACTTGTGCATGACTAATCCTATATTTTGAGAAGAAATAATATTTATCATAACACTAAGTTGAAGAAACAACTATGTATGGTGAAAATGGATAACAATAATAACAATATTGAAAGGCTAAATGAATTCAACCACAAAACCCTAGCCTAACAATCAACAAAGATCCACCATAACATATGAAGATTACCTAAGACAATGCAAATCAAATGAAATCACAAAGATTATACCATCACATGTCCAATAGGGTTTTGATCTCCATTCTTCCTATCTCCATTGATCTTGCTTGATATATTTGCTCTCAGATTTTATATGCACAAGAGCTCAACAAAGAACGGAATGTGGTTGCAAGTAGGATCGTAGTGTAGTCAAGTCCTCCAAATTGTCGATTATGTTATTAGGGTTTGATAATGAAGAAGGCATCTCCTTAAATAGAAGACACAATATGAAATGGAGGGATAAGATTGAGAGGTGTAAAAGGAGGTCGACTAGGATTAGAGGGTAGGTAAAAGAAATAATAAAATAATGAAAGGGGTAGGTAGTGTAGGAATTAAGAGATGAATGACATGTGTCATGGGTAGAAAAGGCTAATGAATTAATTAAATAAATAAAGATTTATTTAATAAATAGAAGAAGTAAGATAATTAAATAAATAAAAATATTTATTTAATTTAGGAAAAGGATAATTTAAATAAATAACTGTATTTATTTAAATGAGAAATAAGGCTAGAAGAGGATAAATGAATTAATTAAATAAATAAAGATTTATTTAATTAATAGAAGAATTAGGCTTAGATAATTAAATAAATAATATTTATTTAATTAGACATGACAATTTTGGGTGTCTACAACAACAACCAAGTTCTTCAAAATTTGCCAAAAGAAATAATTTTTTATACATCAATCGCCAACTCTTCAAATCTCATCACACATTCCTTCGTCATATACGCTTATATCTTCAAAACAAAACAAACAAATTTGACAAGGAACCCTTGAGGAGTAGGCCATTCTGTCAAAAATCAGCATTCCGTCAACGCATAAGTCAAGGAGGGAAGATCAATCCGACCTTCTTTCCCGAAGAGTGCATCACTTATAACATACCCCGATTTGAACCACCAACCTCTGAGCAAAAAATTGAAGAAGAGTTTGTTCCTTTTGTCACAGAAAGCTTCTACTAGATGCCCGTAGTTACTCGCTCTCAACGAAACAAACAAAGCGAAATGCAACCGGAATCCAGCATGAATAAGATATTATCAAATCCTTTCGAGGGTCCGCATCTGGAGGACACTGAAATTATTGAAGAACTTTCTTCAAGAGTGCCAAGAAAGCGCTTCATTTCAAAAGCTTGTGGAAAGGCTCATGGAAAATGACAAAGAAAAATATATGCTCATGCTCACAAGCAAAGGAGTTAAAATTCCTGAAGATTTGGAGACAAGCATTTTTAGAACAAGATCTCGACATTATGAATATCAAGAAGGACAAAGAGAGGAAGAAACATGTGACCTTGAGCAAGATATCTCTGAGCAAAACATCCCAGAGCAAAACATACCATTCCACACACCATTTCAGCCTAGAACTAATACAAGGGAAGAACTCTTCCCTTAGCAACACAATGCACCTTTGATTGCTCTCACTCAACAAATGCAAATGTTACAAAGACAAATGCAAGACATGCAACAAGGTACAACAGTATGGTACTCCTTAACTAAAATTTGTCCTTATCCTTTTGACAGACGATTAAATATGGTAGCTTTTCCTTCAAACTCAAACGTTCCCAAATTTGACAAATATGATGGGAAAAGTGATCCCTGTGATCATGTTCGTGAATTCTATACAATGAGTCTGGAATTCACCCATAATGACATCTATTTTATGAGGTTATTCCTAAGAAGCTTGGGCAGACAAACAATGGAATGGTTATCCAAAATCACACCTCCTGTCAGATCATTCGATGAACTAGTCAAAAAATTCATAACTCAATATTCCTATAACATTCAACATGCTATCACCATGTTAGACGTCTGTAACACCAAACAGAAAAAAAATGAAACATTCATGGTATTCCTTCAACGTTGGCGGCGTATGGTTTCAAGATATCCTCATGATATACCCAAAAAGGAAAAGATGGAAATTTTCATTAACAACTTGAATAGTGAGATGAGTTACAAACTCAAACTCCAATGCATACCATCTTTTGCTAAATTGATTGAGAATGTCATCCAAGTAGAAGAAGCATGTGTCAAAAAGGGAACGTTGAAATTTTTCAAAGAAGGAACAAGTTCATCCAATTACAACAACCAAAACAACAACAACTTGGACAAATCCAGATTCTAGACCAGAAACAAAAACAATGGAAATGAAGGAGGAAATGAATCAAATGATCCAAAATCAAAGCAGCCAGTGCTCGCTTTATCAGGTAATCCTCAAGCTACAAAGAATCCCAAAGGTGCTAACTCAGGCACTGACACTTATGCACCTCAGGCATTGACACTTATGCACCGAATACCAATCAAAATAAACTCAACACAAACAACACCAACAATACCTAAAACAGTAACACTAATAGGGGACCTAATCCAAACTCATGAGGTAATGCAAACAACTTTTTGAAACACATTTATACACCACTAGGGCAATCACTGGAGTCAGCATTCAAAGAACTCTTGGCAAAAAAAATTATCTCTTTACCAACAATCAATAACTTTGAACCACAAATCAAACCACCCTGGTGGAATGACTCACACTTTTGTGATTTTTCATCGCAACAAAGGTCATCAAACAAATGATTGCATGAGGCTAAAAAACATTGTTCAAGACATGATCGATAGAGGTGATTTAACGGTCAATGGTCTCAAGACAAATGGTGACCACAGAGCTTTCAAGAATCCTCTTCCAAACTACAACAAGGATGGAGCTTCAACCTCCAACGATACACATGGGGCTCATATCAATCACATATACAATAACACCATCAATCAAATACCAGCTGTGTAAAGCGGAAAAATTGAACCCTAGTCGTTCTTCCCTCCCCAACTCCAAGGAGAGAGAAGGGGGAGTCACTAGGGTTGATGGTTTTCACTTAGGAGAGACTTTACATTCAAAAGAGGGGTTGAAACCCACAAGATCCAATCCCACGCAATGCAAGATTGGATTCTAAATGAGTTTCAAGGGTTAAGACATCAAGGATACCCTCTTTTGTAAAGAATGTAGATAGAAGATTGAACTAGGAATGCATGAAAAGTGAGAAAGATTCACTTATAAATCGAGGTAGGAATATAGGATGAAGCTGCGGACCTGGAATTAGGAGTAAAATGTCAAAACGGCGCTGTTCTACAAATTTGAGCAGAAGTTGACGGGACGATGGTGCCTGGCGTGCACATGGTCCTCTGAAAAATCCGCGAAACGAAGGTGGATCTGTTCGTCTCTGCACAAGGATTCCAGATCTTCAATTACAGCCGCGTACCTGCAACCTACACACAGAAAAGAGAGGACGATTGGGGGGTTAGGGATGAGGGGTTTGCCTTTAGGTCAAACCCCAGTTTTGGAATTAACCAAGAAATGAGAATGCTGTAAATGTAAATGTTTGTAATGTAAACAAGTACTGATACCTTGTTGTAAGAATGTTTGTATTCTTACATACGAAGGTGTAATGTATGTTGTATGTTGTATGTGATCTCCTCTTCAATGGTTGAATCCTTGTCTTGAATGCAACACTTAGCCTTGAATGGGGACTTAGAATGCTCAATTGCTTGAAGGAATGCTTGAATGCTTGAATGCTTGAATGTTTGAATATCGCTTCCCCCTTTTTTCCCTCCTTTTCAAAATGAGAGAGGAAATGCAGTTTTTATACTTGTCAATTAGGGTTGAAAGACTGATTTTCCCAACCTTAGGCCGACCAGGAAATATTATTTTCCAATTTGCAAACTTAAAGACCCGAAGCCCCAAAAGAGACCGGGCCCAAAATAGGGCCAGGGACCAGGGCGCTGGGCGCCATGGTCCTGGGGGACCAGGGCGCTGGGCACCCTAGTCTTGAAGGACCAGGGCACTGGGCGCCATGGTCCCACCTCCAGGGACAACAGGGTGCAAGGAGGATCAGGCCAGGGTGCTGAAAAATGCAGTTTTTGATGTCATGAACAAGTTTCGGGGTCTCCATTCAGGTTCCGTGTTGCATCGCCATCGTGAAGACCCAAATGCGGTCGAAATTGCAAGTGTCACAATTTTAGGACGCTACATTTAGCCCCCACTTTAGCGGAAGTATAAGCGTAAGCTCATACTTCCAGTAAAGTACAAGGAAACAACATTGAAAAACTTTCACCACGTCAAGGAGGCAAGATACACCAAGCCCCCAGTGGACTAAGGATCTTACGACTTCGATTGACAAAGTAAAAGGGAAGATCACGAGGGAGAACCATGACTATTAGTAGTAAGGTTCCCTCACTATGAGTCATGCAAGAAAGATATCAAAAATTTTCAAGGCAAAGCTAAATTTGTCAAGAAATTTTCAAGTATCTTGAAAAGATATGAATGGGATGTATGCCCCCCTACGTTAAAGCGATCGCACACGCCTCACCGAGGGTGATTGCTTTAAGGTAGTGATACATATAAGAAATGAGAAAGGAGCACGTTATCACAAGGATTTAGCTCCCAACTGTGAGATAAGCCCAAGGATAATAGACACAAAACACAAAGCACAAGGTGACTTCGCTTTCCTCAGGGTCAGTATGCTGTATGATAATTCATGTATATCATATGTATGTATGCATAATTGTTCTTCATTCCCCAATCAAGGAAGGTTACCTAGAAGAAGGGAACACATGTGTCTTTTGAGTCAACATGAGAGAGACCAAAAGAGATCTCAATGCTTTGCATCGTCCTCAAGTAAACAACACCAAAGACAACAAATAGAAGAATGAGAATAACACATAGAAGAAGTAACAAAAGAGAGGAGGAGAGAGTCTGCTATGCTAATGAACTAGTCTAGCACGTCATCTACCCCCCGATCTTGCTGATCAATATTTTGGGAAGGCAGGAAACACGCTAGAGGAGGAACATCCAACATAGCAGATGGAGCTATCACAAGATCCAAACAAGGGCTATGTTCATGTTCCGAGCCACGTTGTTCTTGTCTAGGAGCTAGGATAAGTGCTTTAGAAAATTCATTAGATAGATGGTTATTAACATCAACATATTCATACTCACTATTAGAATGAATAGGAGTAACATTTTCATCATGAATAATATTTTCATCTATATCATCATCAAGATTTATAAAAATAGGATCTTTAACTCGCACAAGATCAAGGCCATCATGCATCTTATATTTAGGAGATTTCGGCTCAATCGTCGGCTGAGGAGTAAATGGAATAATACTGGCTGAAGGTGTTTTTCGGGATTGCAAAGTTTGAGCTCTAAGACGACGCTTTCGTCGGCGTTCACGTGCAGAACGATTCCATCTAGTCTTAGTAGGGAGTTGAGAAGATTGAGGAGGAGGAATGTTCTCATCCTTATCACTTGGGTGTTTAGGTTGTGGTCTCTTAGGTTGAACAATAGGAGTAGAGGAAGGTCTCTTCTCTCCATAAGAGGAAGAAGGAGGAACTGCTCCATATAAGGGAGGAATATTTGGTTTAGAAAGGAGACCAAGTCTATCATGACGAGGAGGGATAGGTCTACTTTTAGGAAGTTTATTAATCATAAGCATAGTCACATCCATAGGGATGGGTTGGGAATCTTCTTGAGGAAAGACATTAGTTTTATCTTTCAACGGAAGAACTTCCTTCTCAAGAATGATAGGAATGTCAAGTTTGGGTGTTCTAGGTTCACTTAGAGATAGGATCATATCTTTTTTCCACTTTTGATAAGATTTCAAAAGATGATCACTTCGCGGAGGAAGAGATTGGAATTGTTTAGGCCAAAAGTAATCAATAGGAATGCTAGAAGTTCTTTCAGCTGGTTTAAAGAGACTCTGATTGACAGTAACAACTTCACCATTATGGGGAAATTTTAGACACTTATGAATAGGAGAAGCAATAGCTTTCATGGAAGATAGCCAAGGATAGCCTAGCTTCACACGAAATTGTTCGGATGATGGAATAATAGCAAAGTCCACATCAAGGGATTTGTTATGGACCTCAATAGGTAATGTAATAGAACCAATTGCAGGAGAAGAAAATGCATCAAATAATTTCACAAGCACATTTGTTTCATCATAGATCACTTGATTCAATTGCAAAGTAAAAAGAAATTCTTCAGTAATGATATTAATCATACAAGAAGGATCAATAAGCACTCCACGACAAGGTGTATTTTTGACTTTTGCAACTATGTATAAAGGACCATCAGGTGCCCTGATGGTTTCAATGGAATCAAAGGTGATGGAAGATTCTTTAGGGATTTTCTGCTGCTCTACAAAGTTAATCACATTCGGAGTCATGGACACAAGATCATCAGGTGAGACAGAGGAATCAGTAGTATCAATCGCATTAGAGGTATGAGAAGGCAATGGATCAGTAAAAATCTGAAGATTTTGGTTAGGAAGAGCTATAGATGTGTTGCCTTTATCATTCACACCAGAAATAGAGATTGTATTATTATCAATCAAATCTTGAATTTTTCCCTTTAAAGCAAAGCATTTTTTAGTATCATGCCCAGGATGACAATGAAATTGACAAAAAGATTTGTTATCAAAATAGGGTGAATTAATCTTTGCAGGATCTATTTGCCTTATAGGAGGAAGAGTAAGCACATTTTGTTCCAATAACTTATTCATAATACTATGCAATGATTCATTCAAAGGAGTAAACTTTCTTTCTTTCTTGAAAAACTTAGAAATAGGAGGCACACCTGATGCCGCATTCACATTGTTGTTGATGATGTTTTCATTGAATTTAATGGACTCTTTGTTTGGTTTAAACTTCCCAAATGGTTGTTGACTACTATCACCCTTATCACTCGGAGCCATAGGATTTACTTGTTCCATTTGACTCACAGTCAGTTGATAATTGTGAAGAGTTGCGCACAACTGTTGGAAAGAAGTAAACTCAGAAAACAGGAGTTTGTCTCGAATATCTTTTTGTAAATTAGAAATAAAGATTCTTTGAATATCATTGTCAGGCACTGGAAAAGAAATCCGAGCATACAAATGCTTATATCTACCAATGAAATCAGTCACTTTTTCTTTAACACCTTGTTTACAATGCATTAAATCAATCAAAGTAACCTTAGGACTTATATTGTTTTGAAATTGTTGAATAAAAGCATTTGCAAGTTGTTTGAAAGAAGTAATAGAATAAGAAGGCAACGAGCAATACCATTGTAGGGCTTTATCTCTTAATGTTCTAGTAAACAGTTTTGCAAGCAACCTTTGGTCATAAGCAAAATCAATACATATTGTTTGAAAGGTCTTAACATGTGTTAGAGGATCACCCTTACCATTATAAAGCTCCAAATGCGGAATTTCAACATATTTAGGGGGAATAGCTCAAACAATGTCAAGAGAAAGTGGGCTCACAACATCAAATGTGGGCACACTAAACTTAGATTGATTCATAGAGGCAATTTGTTGCTGTAAAGAAGAGACAGTTTGTGCAAGATTGTTAATGGTCGCTTCAGTCGAAGAGTTCATATTAGATGTGTTAGATTGTGATGGAGGTGTTATGTTATTGAAAGAAGGTAGAGAGTAAGGTGGTGGGACACTATGATAGTTAGTCATAGGAGATGATTGGACAGGAGGAACACTAAAAGGAGGAATGGAATGATTAAACGAATTGCCCCCTTGCGTCATGTTCATTTGTGGAGATATAATAGGGACACTCATTGAAGGAATGAATGAAGAAGTCGGATTGAATGAAGGAAGAGGGTTAATTGACGAAGAAGGATTACCCCCATGACTAGTGATCATAGGAGGAATGTCTTGTATTGAAGTAGTCATTATGTTTGATGTAAAAGTAGGTATACTAGCAATAGAAGTTGTCAAAGGAATAGAATGATTAACTTGAGTAGGAGGTTGTGTATAACCTAAGGTTTCGGCACAACTCTTCATAGGCATCACATTTGAATCCACAATGTGTGCAATACCACGCAAAATATCAATTCCATTCTTATCACTTTGAACCATATGTTTTAGACCCTCAATTAATGAAAGAGCTTCACTATCGGGGTATTCTTGAGACATCCATTGTCGAAAATCATCAAATTGGTTATCTAATTTTGAAAGTTGTTCTACAGAAACCTCATGGAGAGCTTCTTCATCATTAAGAGGATTAGAGGAATTACCCATGTCCTCGTTAAAGAGGCCATTCAAATTAGGTTCCATCTCCTCGGTAATTACACCTTGGAAGGACTTAATTCTAAGGCTTCGTCTAACAGGAATAGTGTAAGTAGGGCTTATTGTTGTAAAACTCATGCACTAAAGAGAGAGAAGATTTTGAATTTTAGAGGTAGCAAATTTCAATAAAATCATCCAATCTCCTAGATTTAAGCTGTTAAATGCAATCAGGACAATCTCCCGAAATTTCAGAAAAAATGTCCGGGACCGTGGCGAACGGAGTGCACACGGTCCTCGCAACTTTTTTCGAAATTTTCAGGGATGAAAGTTATGATGATTTTAAAGCTAATCTGAAAAAATTGAGTGATTTTACGATTTGTAGATAGGCCAAATTAAAGTTGCAATCTCAAAATTGAACCCTACCAAGATTGTTGAAAAAAAGCAAATTTTGAATTTTGAAAAAGAGAGGGAAATTGAAATTTTGAATTTTATGATTTTAGAGGGAATGCTGAAAATAATGCAAGTTTTGAAATTTAAAAGTTGACTCAATTTCACAAAAAATTCAATTTTGAAAGTGGAAATCAAGGTTGTTGCAATTAAACACTTAATTTCAAAAGTCACAAACTGCAAAAATTTGAATAAAGCACTGAAATTTCGAATGAATGCCAACACACTTTTCAGATTTAGGACAGTAAGAAACACAATTTTGATATGAATTTCAATTTCAACAATTTTTGAATGATTAGAAGCCTCAATCCAAGCAATCGCTAGACCAACTTTGACTTTAATTTTGAAGGTGTTAAAATTGATAAAATCAGCCAAAATTCTGGATTTTAGCAGAAAAATACAGTAAGATCTAGCTCCCGAAATTTCGGAAAAAATGTCGGGGACGATGGCGCTCGGGGTGCACACGGTCCTCGCAACTTTTTTCCAAATTTTCAGGGATGAAAGATATTGTGATTTTATTGTGGAATTCAAAGTTACAGCCGATTTGGAGGTGTTTTGATTAGTGAAATTATCAGTCAAAGGTTGAATCAAGAAGGTCTTAAAAATTAGGGTTTTGACATTTAACCACTTAATTTTCAGAATTAAAGCACAAATATGAATTGACAATTTGCAATAGAAGGGTAGATCTGAAACAAACATTAACAATTAAACATTTCACAAGTTTAATTACTAAAAAGAAAATTTTAGGGTTTCTATGCAATCAATCTCTAAAATTTGCAAAAGATCAAACATGGAAATGTAATTAAGGGAGCAAATTTTTCAGATCTAACCATGAATAATCAAAATGAGGATGTTCACATCGGGTTCACCAAAATGTAAAGCGGAAAAATTGAACCCTAGTCGTTCTCCCCTCCCCAACTCCAAGGAGAGAGAAGGGGGAGTCACTAGGGTTGATGGTTTTCACTTAGGAGAGACTTTACATTCAAAAGAGCGGTTGAAACCCACAAGATCCAATCCCACGCAATGCAAGATTGGATTCTAAATGAGTTTCAAGGGTTAAGACATCAAGGATACCCTCTTTTGTAAAGAATGTAGATAGAAGATTGAACTAGGAATGCATGAAAAGTGAGAAAGATTCACTTATAAACGGAGGTAGGAATATAGGATGAAGCTGCGGACCTGGAATTAGCAGTAAAATGTTGAGACGACGCTGTCCTGCAAATTTGAGCAGAAGTTGACGGGATGATGGCGCCCGGCGTGCACACGGTCCTCCGAAAAATTCGCGAAACGAATGTGGATCTGTTCGTCTCTGCACGAGGATTCCAAATCTTCAATTACAGCCGCGTACCTGCAACCTACACACAGAAAAGAGAGGACGATTGGGGGGTTAGGGATGAGGGGTTTGCCTTTAGGTCAAACCCCAGTTTTGGAATTAACCAAGAAATGAGAATGCTGTAAATGTAAATGTTTGTAATGTAAACAAGTACTGATACCTTGTTGTAAGAATGTTTGTATTCTTACATGCGAAGGTGTAATGTATGTTGTATGTTGTATGTGATCTCCTCTTCAATGGTTGAATCCTTGTCTTGAATGCAACACTTAGCCTTGAATGGGGACTTAGAATGCTCAATTGCTTGAAGGAATGCTTGAATGCTTGAATGTTTGAATGTTTGAATATCGCTTCCGCCTTTTTTCCCTCCTTTTCAAAATGAGAGAGGAAATGCAGTTTTTATACTTGTCAATTAGGGTTGAAAGACTGATTTTCCCGACCTTAGGCCGACCAGGAAATATTATTTTCCAATTTGCAAACTTAAAGACCCGAAGCCCCAAAAGAGACCGGGCCCAAAATAGGGCCAGGGACCAGGGCGCTGGGCGCCCTAGTCCTGAAGGACCAGGGCGCCACCTCCAGGGACAACAAGGTGCAAGGAGGATCAGGCCAGGGTGCTGAAAAATGCAGTTTTTGATGTCATGAATAAGTTTCGGGGTCTCCATTCAGGTTCCGTGTTGCATTGCCATCGTGAAGACCCAAATGCGGTCGAAATTGCAAGTGTCGCAATTTTAGGACGCTACAAGTTGAAGACAATCAAGTCAATGTTATCACAATCAAAGATAGCCGTGAACATGAATCCGTCAACGTAACAACCAGAGCTCAAAAATATGTCTTGAAGGGACATATGTCAACAACAAACACCGTACCCAAAATTCAATATGATCTAGTTAGTCAACTGCGCAAAACTCCTGCTCAAATATCTATACTGGAATTGTTAAAACTTTTGCCAAAACACAAACACATATTGGAACAAGCATTATTAGAAACAAATGTACCTCAAGATCTGGATGCTGACAAATTCCAAGCCATGGTGGCTCATATGACAGGGCCTCATAACCTCACTTTTTCTGAGCATGATAATATCTCATTGAGCCATCCAGACAATACTCCACTCCATATTGAAGTCATGGCCTATAAACACCGAGTTAAATGAGTATTAATAGATGGAGGAGTTGGACTTAATATTTGTACCTTAAAACTTATCTGTGCATTAGGCTTCTCTGAGGAGTCTATCGATCCATGCAAAAAGATCACTATAAAGGCATATGATGATGAAGAAAGATCTTCCAAAGGAATAGTGGTGTTGCCAATTCAAGTAGGACCAATACGAAGGGATACTATGTGTCAGGTCTTAGACATAGACCTCACATACAATATCTTATTAGGTTGACCTTGGATACATGAAATACAAGCAGTACCCTCCACTTATCACTAGTGTGTTAAAATCCCCTACAATGGGCAAGAGGTTTCTATATCAGCTGATCATAATCCATTTCGGCATTGTAATGCTATGGGGGTAGCCCAAGATAGCTTGGTTCCACATAATAGAGAGAAACAAAATTCCTCAACACCAGATCTTCAACAAGAAAAGTCTAAATCATTATCTGTGGATTTCAAGCAGAAAATGAAAATCAAAGAACAAGGCATGGGAGAATACTCTTTGGAACCCATGTGTTTGGCCAACTTACCAACATCACCTAGATCTCATGGATTACCTACAACATCAACACATCAAGCAACTTAGCCCATCACCAAGTTTGATGGCACATTCATCCAACTCGACACTCTAGCACATGAATCCGAGGAAAAGGACATCCTTAGTTGGCTATACAAAGATGAGGAAGAAGACAGAGCAGCTACTATGGAAGTAGCTATACCAACACACTTGTATAGAAAAGGCTACTTAATCATGCAAGAAATGGCCTATTGGTAAGCGAAAGGAAGGCGTCACAGAACCATTAGATCCTCCTTCACAATTCAGTAAAGACAAAAAGGGATTGGGCTTTGAACTCACTCTACTACCAAAGAGGGCACCACACAAATATCAAAAACCTCAATGGAAAGAAAAGAAGAAATACAGAGAAGACTCCTAGAAAGAGGCACTATTTGAGTCAGCTCAAACAATACGTAAGGAACGGGAACATCAAGAACAAAAGCAATGTCAAAGGCAACCTATCAATCAAAAGAAAGAAGCATCTACTGCAGAAGCACATCGTATTCAAGAACCAATATCCAACAAAGGAGAATCACCTCCTGATAACATCATTCCTCCCTGAGGAGAGACAATATATGAATAAATGTAAGGAGTAGAAGTAGGATCTGACACAGAATCAGAGAAAACTATCAAACTTGTCTCAACTATCAAAGACTTGTTCTCACCCTGCATCATACCAGTTCACAACATTGCTAGAATCCGGGATAATACCTCTAAGACTGATTCCAATGAATATGAATGGGGCAGTTGTTCTAATGTTACTGAAGATATTTGTGCAAATGACCATAATACATCCATCTCTCAAGAAGAACGCAACACAAAATCTAGATCACTTGATTTTGGTCCATAAAATATCTATGACGCCAAGGAAAATGAGCAACGACATTATGAGCAAGTCTATACGGAAGATGATACCATCAAAGACCTTGATGAGATCCTTAACTTATTTAACACCCAGGCCAACCACGATAATACTTCCATCCTGACACTTACAATAGTCGAACTTGATCCACCTAACGACTCCTTACCACTTGTCTTTCCTGACCTCATAGATTGAGACGAACCTGAAACTGATGATATACCAATTTTCCCAAATGACGAATCCATTATCCATTACTTATATACCGTTAACCCAGAAACAGACTCTACCAGTGAACAAAGTAACGATGTTTGCAACCAGGGGAGTGCCAAGTCTCTCAGTCACAAAAATGAGCAAACTAAAGGATCTACTGCTGAAAACTAGTCAATGGCAGCAATAGATCACATAAAAGCAAAAATAAAGGAGGCATTTGAGGGTGAAAACCTTTTTAAGGCACCTAAGGATGGGAGACTTAACACTCTTCCTAAGCATTATCACGAGTGATCACCCATATTACTCAATCAATCAACATTGGTACTACAAAAGCAACCAAAACTATACACCTTGCAGAATCTTTAACAGAGGAAGAAAGATCAGAATTTATTAAATTTTTTAAAGAAAAGCAAATCAACTTTGCTTGGTCATATGCAGATATGCTTGGGATTGATCCACAATTAATCATGCATCACTTGTCCATTGCTCTAGGAGCTAAACCAGTCAAGCAAAAACTAAGAAAGATGAATCCACATGTAGCACTCATGGTTAAAGTTGAGCTGAAGAAACTAATAGATGTCGGATTTATTCGACCTATCGACTATGCTGAATGGATTTCCAACATTGTACTAGTATCAAAACCAGATGGCAGTATCAAAATCTGCACTGATTTTAGAGATATCAACAAAGCCTGTCCAAAGGACAACTTTCCTTTACCCAATATTGACATAATTGTAGACCTCACAACAGGCCATGCAATGCTATCACTAATGGATGGTTTTTCAGGATATAATCAAATAAATATAGCCCTAGAGGATCAAGATAGAATAACATTTACCTGTCTGTGGGGAACGTACTATTGGAATGTCATGCCTTTTGGCTTAAAGAATGCAGGAGAAACTTATCAATGAGCAATGACAACAATCTTTCATGACATGATGCATACCTTCAAGGAAGACTATGTAGATGATTTACTAGCTAAATCCTTCACTAGAGCAAAACATCTAAGCATGTTAGAAAAGATTTTTGATAGATTAGAAAAATTCCAATTCAGGCTCAACCCTAAGAAGTGTGTCTTCGGAGTTACATTAGGCAAATTACTAGGCTACATAGTTTCAGCTAAAGGTATTGAAGTGGATCCAACAAAGGTACAAGCCATTATGGAGCTGCCCCCACCAAAGATCATTAGCCAACTTAGATCTCTACAAGGACGAATCCAATCAATCAAGCGATTCATTGCTCAACTAGCAGATAAAAGTCTCCCATTCAATCATTTGCTACATAAAAATGTATAGTTTAGATGGGAAGCCAAATGTGTCGAATCCTTTTATCAAATCAAGCAGTATCTAATGAACCCACCAGTTCTAGTACCACCAATAGCAGGGAAGCCACTCGTCCTCTACATTTCAACAACAAACATATCATTGGGGGCATTGTTGGCACAAGAAGATCAATAGGGCAAAGAGCGAGCTATATATTATATCAGCAGGACATTGAACGGATATGAACTCAACTACACATTCATTGAGAAAGCTTGTCTAACAGTGGTATTTGCCTCTCAAAAATTCTAGCACTACATGCTAGCTCACACAATTAAGCTGGTTGCAAAAATTGATCCTCTCAAATATTTACTTAGTAAAGCAGTTCTTAGAGGCAGATTGGCTAAATGGGTCATGATCCTCAATGAATTTGATATCCACTACACAGAGCGAAGAGCTATCAAAGGACAAACAATTGCAGATCATCTGGCAGAAGCACCACTATCGGGAAAACAAACTATGGAGATCAAATTTCCAGGCAGAGACATTCTTGTTATCTCCACCAAATAATGGACCTTATATTTTGATGGATCCTACACACAACATGGCTCAGGTGCTGGCATTTTGTTCATTACTCCTGAAGGACACACTATACCAAGATCATATAGGCTTATGTTTCCATGCACAAATAACATTGTTGAATATGAGGTATTGGTTATAGGCATCAAAATGGCCGTAGAATGGAGGATCATAGAATTAAAAGTCTACGGAGACTCACAACTAGTCATTAATCAAATCAACAATGACTATCAGACAAAGGATGACAAGCTGCTACCATACAAGCGAATGGTGGATGATTTTAAACAATATTTTGTACACATCACCTTCAAGCAAATACCAAGGTTGGATAATAGAGCAGTTGATGCAATGGCTACTATTGCTTCACTACTGCAAATTCCAAAGCAACAGAATCGTTACGAGTTTCTGGTAGAGCAACTGTTCTCCCCAGCCCATGACCATTCTAAATCCCATGTTATTTATGCCTTGATCGGTTCCGACTCTCCATTATATGGACCAATATACGACTATCTTAAGAACAATATCCTACCCATTGACATATCCCGAAACCAAAAATGTAATTTTATCCGGCAAACTGCTCGTTATACTCTTACCACTGATACTTTGTATCGTCGAGGTCTAGATGGTACTCTTCTTCGTTGCCTTGATCGTAATGAATCTGACTCCACTTTACATGAGCTTTACGAAGGTATCTGTGGCACACATTCAAGTGGTACTACTCTTGCTAAAAAGCTTCTAAGAATGAGATATTACTGGCCAACAATGGAGAAAGACTCTTACCACTTTGCAAAGAAGTGTCCTAAATGCCAAATCCATGGCAATCTTATACATGCACAAGCATAGGAGCTGCAGCCATTCACAACATCCTGGCCCTTTTGCCAGTGGGGACTAGACTTGGTTGGCAAAATTCATCCTTCATCTTCAAATGGACACAAGTTCATTATAACTGCAACAAAATACTTTACCAAATGGATTGAAACAGTCGCCATGACCACAGTGACTAGGAAACAAATTGCCTCTTTTATCCTTAATTATCTGATCTGCAGATATGGCATTCCAAGTTCCATCATCACAGATAATGGATGACCTTTCAAAAAACAAGATGTATGAGAATTATGTGAAAAATTCAAAATCCAACACAGTTTTTCTACACCTTACTACCCGCAGGGAAATGGTCAAGTAGAAGCATCCAACAAGACAATATTAAAAATCCTAAAGAAAACAGTGAATGATGTAGGCAAAGATTGGCATGTACAACTCAATCCAACACTTTGGGCATACAGAACTAGCATCTGCACACCTACAGGAGCTACACCATATTCATTGGTATATGGATCTGAAGCAATTTTACCCTTAGAGGTAGAAATTCCATCTCTCAGAGTCTCTTTAAAATGCCTAATTCCAGATGAAGAGTATCGAGTTAACCGACTGCAAGAGCTCGAGCTTCTAGATGAAAGATGTCAACATGCCTACACTCATCTCAAAGCATATCAGCAATGTATGTGCAAGAGCTACAACCACAAGGTTATTCCCAGAATTTTTAAAATTGGTGACCTAGTACTCAAGGAAAATCCTAGGAATCAGCAGGATTGGGAAAAGAAAGAGAAATTTGAACCTAATTGGTTAGGTCCCTATGTCATTATATCAACTTATGGATCAGGTGCCTATCAGCTAACAACTTCAAAAGGAGATGTGCTCGACAAACCAACTAACAACATCCATCTGAAGAAATACTACACTTGAGTAGTCTAATGCACGAAAAATTCAAAAAAAAAAAAAAAAATCAAGAAAAAGGTACAATAAAAGCAAATGGTGAAAACCTGGCAACAAGCGCTATTATGAGAGGACAACTCCTCTATCTATATCCATACCATTATATTCATAGTGAAGCACTATCGACCATCGCTCGACATTTTTATCACAATATCCATCCAGGACATACTTAGCGTAGTCACTATCCTAGTTTATCCACATATCTTTTCACCGCATCTCACCATGGCTTGGTAATCACTGTACAATCCACATTTAGAAGCACACTTGACTAGGGACAATATAAACTTACAACACATTCAATCTGTTAAACTTGTCGTAAACTCAGAACATCATATCCAGCAAACCACACTCGCACAATCACAAAGCAAAACATTGATCGCTTAACAAGATTCACAAAAAATGATGCATGATTTTCTGAAGTATCAAATGTTGCATCTTGCATAAAGTTTTGATTATTTTTGCACTTGAACTTTTTGAATTGTTGGATCCTCTAAATTTTCTCAACAATGCTATCAAAGCTAGAGAGCGTCGTGGGGACTCCAATATTTTATTAGTTTTCTGTCTGTGAGGCGATCATCTGTACTGTGTAAATACTTGTCTCGAGACATGATTCACAACATATCACTGAAGACATGATTCCACTTTACGCATACACATGATTAAATCTTGTCTGTTTCTACGCAATCCACACTCAGGTCGTCCTGGTTCAATTATACCTTGACGCTTGTGCTATCTTGCAAAATAAAAAATCATGTAATTTTTTCTCAAGTGATTATGGTTCAAATATACCATTATGCTTGTATAAATTTTCAACATATCCCAAAATTAATCAATGTTCAATGATGATACATATAAAGAAAGCAAACAACATGTGGCTATACAGGGATGACAAGTACAGAATGAGGATGCTCAATTCAATTAGCTGCATATCATAATTCAATTAGTTGCATATCATTAAATCAATTAGTTGTATATCATTTTACAATTAGTTGCATATCATTTTACAATTAGTTGCATATCATTAAATCAATTAATTGCATATCATTGTAAATCTGGCATAAGTATCACAACACATCATTGTCATACATCTCATTTTCAAGATACATCTCAGAGCATATCATTATCATACATCTCATTTTCAAGATACATCTCACAACATATCATTATCATACATCTCATTTTCAAGATACATCTCACAGCATATCATTATCATACATCTCATTTTCAAGATACATCTCACAACATATCATTATCATACATCTCATTTTCAAGATACATCTCACAACATCATACATTATCACATCATATTCATCACATATCACATCGCATACAAGCATTGCACCATCATAGAATAAACAAAAGCATGTAGAAAGCATAATCCATAAAACATCACATGAGGATAAAAGAAAATGGTGTCATCTATATATCTAAAAAAAATGATCAATGTACAAAATATATCATGACAGTGCCAATGCAAAATGATCAAAATACAATAGAGACAACGTCTCTCAGGTATGACTATCTCCTGAAGGAGACGGTCTCGCTGTAGATGTCCCAGCACCTGGATCTCCAAGTGGATGTTGTCTGAGAGGCCCTGTCACGCCTCTGCTCTCTGTCCTCGACCTAGTATCTCGAGATCGACTCGATCTTGACACTGTAAAACTCTACACCCAACGCTCCCTGGGCACCGCATCTTCATAATGACGTCAGTAGTACTCCACCTCCTTGGCTCTCAAAGCCAGCTCTCTCGAGGTGTCTCTCATCGGACCACCTGCTACAACTTTCTGCAAACTCGCTGCGAGCTCCTCTGCTCGACCCCAACACTTTATCTCAGTATCACACTTTGTGGTTAGCTGAGTAATCTGACGTTGATGCACCAACAACTGTGTCTGCAACTGCTGCACTGACAACTGCAACAATCTAATCTGTGCATCCTCTAGATGTGTCAGAATCCGCATCTGCAGGGGTACCCCTTGTCCCTCTACCCGTCCTCGATGTTGGTGGACGTAGCACATCTGACCTCCTCCTCTGGGTCGGTCGTCTAACGTCATCATACCCTCCCACTGCTGCTATCACCTCCCCACCCTCTCCTCACTTCCAACTCTGATAGCCAAACCTCCTCTCCCTCTATCCATCACAGCCCGTCACACAGCTCTCTCCGCCCGTATCCCCCTATCACCACCATTACCACCCCTATCTCCTCTCCTCCCCCGATACAATCTCCCTCTATCTCCTCGCCGACCTCGGCCACCTCCTCCACCATCTCCACCATCACCTCCTCCTCCATCACCACCTCCCTCATCTAGCTCCTCATCGTCATCAAAAGCCAGAATCATCTCAACTGGATCCAATATCCTGACCACTGCACGCACTTGCGAACAGTCTTGCGAACTCTTTTGTCATCCCTGCATCCACTATCTCAGGGGCATAATCCCAAATCTGGCTAGCTAAATGAAAGATCTCCTCCACAGTCACCGTGCTATCAATCGTAGGTCCCCAATCCAGAATGTTCTGTCTTAGTCGAGCATATAGGCATGCTCCCTGTGGAATCCCCTGCTGTCGACCATACTGCCGTAGCACCCGGCTATGTAGAAACCTCTCAATAATAAAGGGTGTCGGCCCTATCAAATATCTGGTCATGTAAACGTGAGGCATCTCCATCCCATCCTCGACCCATACCCTGCAACTTGTATATGGTTTCCAGACGACCGTATCAATATCATCTAACACTCTCCTCCAGTGCTCTAGTTTGCCCAGCTTATGCTGGACAACTATCCCTCTATATCCATATGCATACACACACCCAAAAGACCTATCTCTATCCGCCAGTGGCCTGGCTGCGGGAATATGCTCCCACGCCCATACCTATAGCAGTGTCACTCCAGCTGATAAACTATCGTAACCTAGGTATACCACCTGATGTAAATCCCTGTATAAGTGGGCCAGCATAGCCGACCCCCATGCAAATCGGCGACCCTGCGTCACCATATCCTCCAGAACCAATCCCCACCCCACTGCTAGTCCCTTTGACCTACGGTCGGGACATAGGAAACCACCTATGAAACCTGCCAAAACTGATGGTAGAAGAGCATAATCCAAATCCAAAAAATCCTGCCAGGGGATCTCATACCCGCAAACAGTATCATCCTGCAAGATCTGGCGAAGTGCCTTAATCCCACCCTCCTTGGTCTGCTCATAGGGTAGCAATGCACCTACTACAGGAATCCATAGAATCTGGTAACAATCCTCAGGCATCATTGTAATCTCGCTTGTCGCCAAATAGAAGGTGTTCGTATCATTGTGCCACCTCTCTGCCAATGCCATCAATAAACCCCGGTTCATAATAAACTGAGGCATATCTAACAACGAGGTCAGGCCACACCTCTCAATAATGTCTCTATCTGCCTGTGGCAATCGTGGTATCAATGACCACGGTCTGGGAAATCGCTCATGTGACTGAACCACTCCAAGATGCTCCTATCAAAAAACAAAACAAGTCCAATATCGATCTCCTCATCCAAACATAGATACCAAAATCAAATTCATATCAAAAACTTGAAAAATTTGACAATCTAAATCAAGTTCCACATCATATCAATCATATCAACTTGTAACACAACTCAAGTTTCACATCCATATCAACTTGTAAAACAACTCAAGTTTCACATCCATATCAACTTGTAAAACAACTCAAGTTTCACATCCATATCAACTTGTAAAACAACTCAAGTTCCACAATCAATGCAGCGTGTAAAACAACTCAAGCTCCACACTTCATAATCAAAAACATTCATATCAACAACCACAACATATCAAATCCGCATCAAATCTATATCAACTTGAAAAATCGCAAATCAAATCAAGTTATATCAGAACTCATATTGGACATCTCATCCGCAGACCGACAATTTGCACCTATCCTGGCAAAACTGGCATCAACCTACCAATTTTCTTCATTCACAAAATCCCACTATACCAAAATTTCTCCCTATGTGCTAACCAATCTTGTCTATGTGCTAAACTGCTTATCACATGCTACCCTGTCCTCGCTAGGCACTACTAAATCTACCCTATGCGCTAACCAAAACCAATGCGCTAACCAAAACCAATGCGCTATCCTTTTCTTCCAAAGCGCCACCTAATCTAACCCTAAGCGCTATTCTATCTTGCTCTTGCGCTACATATCTATCCCTATGCGCTAGGTCATACCTACACGTTATCTAGCCCTACCCATGTGACCTCCTGGAAACAATCTGCGCCAGGTATCTCCTATGCACTACCCGTTTTACCCTTTGCACTACCCTGTGTTCCCAGTGCGCTACCCTAACCTGTTGATGCGCTACCCTACACTTTTTGGATGCTACCCTATTCATTAAACCCTACGCGCTACGCAACCTATCGTATGCGCTATTTCTTGACCCTAACATGCTAAACCGCCAAATCCACGTGACAAAATAAAAAAATGATAAAAAAATGACAAAATAAAAAATCCAAAAGGGGTCAAAAAGGTTGACTTACTGGTGGTCCATACGCGATAGGCCTCCGATACCTCCGAACACACTCAAATTGATGCGTAGCATAAGGAACCGACATGTTGACTTCTCTCCAAAAATCACTTTCTCCAAGGTCAACAAGCACAAATGAGACAAAACAAAACACTTTTTTCCTTTTATAGGGTAAATCAAAATTAGGGTTACATGGAGGGATGCGTAAAATTGCTCGGGGTGTCTCCTACCACCCTACCAAATGGCAATATCAGGAGATGAATCAAATTACAACATTCAACAAAGACAAAATTTTACAATGCAATGAAATTTATCAAAATTATCAAAATCAAATCAAATTTTCAAAATTTTTGATTCATCTCCCGAGGGGGCATTATCAACATTGTTTATCAAATCTGGGGCACGACCTGAAAATCTCAAAATGGCATAAAAATTGATCATAACCAAATCATGATGACACATCATTTTCTTTGAATCAACATGTGCACACATGTCACTTCAAAGAGGGGCAAAATGTAGACATATAAAAATAACCATATTCCGAAATGAATATTTTATGTTCATTCCTCTATTTTAGTTAAATCTAATTTAACTAAATCACCTACATTCCTCTATTTAATTAAGTAAATTATTCAATTTATTTAGTTAAAATCACTTAAGCCCTTTATGTCATTTAATTAAATAAATCATTTTATTTAATTAAAACCCTTCTTCTTGCCTTTTAATTAAATTTACATTTAATTAATAGTTTTCCCCAAATTGAATAAATCTAATTTATTCAATTTCCCAAATTGCAACCAAATTGAAATAAAGTAATTTATTTTAATTTTCCCTCAGCCACTTGCATTTTCCTACATCTCCCACTTGCATCCTAAACCCTATTCCTAATTTCTTCTAGAATCCATCTAATCCTAATTAGCCTAAACTCATCCATTATCCCCTTTCCCTAAATTTGAGGAGGTCATTTCTCAAATTTGGAGTAAAGTCTTCAAAAGGCATTAAAGCCTTTATCCATTCAACAAGCTAACTTGTTGAATACCCCCAAATTTGGAAGGACTCTTACAAATTTGTCCCCCAAAGTCTTCAAACCATTAATGGTTAACCAACCCTTAGTGGCATGGTTAGAGACTTTTGGACTAGCTTAACCTCCATCTAACCTAAGGGTCTCATCAAGCATTTATTGCTTTGACCATGGTTATTCCTTTAACCTTTGCACAAGAGTTTACCCCTTGGGTAAAAGCTTTATCCAATGGATAACCCTAACCTAACCTTAACCCTTACCTCCTAGGGTAACCATGAGGTCTTCTCAAGCATTTAATGCTTCTTACCTCTCCTCTCAACCAGCCTTATGTTGACAATTGTCACTATTTCATTGGTGAAAATTGAAAACATGGATTGAGAACTTTCAAACTTGACCCTTGATTAACTCTTTCAATCCTGACCATCCATTGCCCTATTTTCACTATAAATAGAGCTCCCATTCCTCCATTTTAAGGATCCATGCAAGCTTTTAGTATCTCATTTATGCTCAATTTTATTAACACATCTAGCTTCTCTTTGTAATAGGAATTAATCTAATAAGCATTTTAGACTATTTCCTTTATCATTAGCTTGACTCATAAACTAGTATATCATGTTAGGATAGTATTGCTACTAATCTTGTCATCTTATAAATCTAGTTTATTGAATTTGTAGAATCATGCATAGATAGGATGTATTTTCATAACTAAATCAATCATAAGCATCCCTTATTCTTGCATTTGTCATCCCTAAGCCACTTTGCTTAGTGATCTGAGAGCAAAGGCATTGGCTTGAGGGACCTTGTGAGATAGAGAGCCATGGAACCAACCTTGGGAAGTTGAGTCATTCTTCATGACTCCATAAATTGCACCAAGAAGTCCTGTGGGTGTGTGGACAAGCCTCTTTGAACATAATTTTCACATTTTAAGTTTCATCGCCCCGCTTTTCCCACATACAATCTTAACTGCAATAAATGCTCCTCTCTTGTCTTACTGAAAATCAAAATGTCATCCAAATACATAAGAACAAACTTACCCAATAATTTCTTCAATACCTCATTCATCAGCCTCATGAAAGTACTCGGTGCATTAGTCAATCCAAAAGGCATCACCAACCATTCATACAATCATTCATTTGTCTTAAATGTTGTCTTCCACTCATCACCTTCTCTGATCCTGATTTGATGATATCCATTCTTCAAATCTATCTTTGTAAAGTATTTTTCTCCACTCAAACAGTCCATTATGTCATCCATCCTAGGCAAAAGAAATTGGTATTTCACTAGGATCTTGTTTATTGCTCTTGAATCGGTACACATTCTCCATTATCCATTCTTCCTAGGTGCTAATAATGTTGGTACTACACAAGGGCTTAGACTTTCCCTGATCAAACCTTTATTCAACAGCTCCTGCACTTGTCTATTCAGTTCTTCATTCTCTATCGGTGTCAACCGATGTGTAGCTTTGTTAGGCAAACTAGCTCTGGGAACCAAGTCCATGCAATGACTAATACTTCGTACAGGTGGCAATCCATCAGGTACATTATCTGAAATGATGTCCTCATATTCTGTCAGCAAATCTCTTCTCTTCTAGGTGTTCCCCTTCTGGTTTCGGTCTCTCAGTCTTCTTAGGAATTAAGGCAAAACACACATTCTCATGTCTCAATCCATCCAGGAATTTCCTTCCATCTACCAAATAGATTCTAGCATTCATACAAACTTCATTCTTCAAAGGCTCCTCCAAAGGCAACCAAGTTTGATTCATCCCATTGGCCACATTAGTGTATGTATTCTTCCTCCCATCATGTACTGCCTGTCTATCAAACTGCTAAGGTCTACCCAACAAAAGGTGACAATTATCCATTGGCATAGTATCACACAAGACTTCATCATGATAATTCCCAATTTTCAATTTCACCAAGCATTGTTCACTTACTAACAACTTATGTTTATCCCAAATCCATGCTATCTGATAAGGCTTAGGGTGTTTCAATCTCTCCAATTTCAAATTATTCACCATCTCTTCTAAAACAAGATTATTTGAACTACCACTATCAATAACAACTTTACAACACTTACCGAATACCCTTTTTCCCAATGTTCCCAGAGAGTTGTTGGGTAATTAGCTCCCATGCTGCATGCGGAAAAACCAACACTTACCTCATACCTTACATCTGGTCTTGAACAGATTCTTCCTGTGCAAGGGCTTATCATCTCTTTTGGTATGACACAAAGCTCTCCTCATCATCAACAATTCTCCATCTTCCGGTTTATTGTCTGATCCGGTGGGGTTTTCTTCCACCACTGTTGCTTTTCTGGTAGTTTATGTCTTCTTACACTCAAATGCACGATGTACTTCTCCTCGACACTTAAAGTAGGTTCCTCTGAATGTCCTCTTGTCTTGTCTCCCAAAATTCTCATTCTGGTAACATCCGATTCTCTCCTCCGATAGAAATTTCTATCATCCTTCCAGTATGAATTACCTTATTTTCTTACTTCCTTGTCATTATTCTAATCTGTACTGGTTCCTCTTCCTCCTTGAAATATTCCTCCGGTAAACCTTCCACCTCTACCTCTCTGTCTCTGCTCATGTCTTTTGTTCAACTTCTCTTCTGCCTTTAGGGCATATTGGTAAGCCTCTTCAACACTCTCCAATTTGATCATACTCAATTCATCTTGTATAGACATCCACAATCCATTTAAATATCGTGAAACTTGTTCAACTTCATCATCAACATGTCTGGATCTGATGTTCAACTTGTAAAATATTTCGGTGTACTCCTTCACACTAGATTCCTTATGTCTCAAATTCTTCAACTTTCGAAACAAATCCACTTGATAATTCGTCAGCACAAACTTTGGCTTCAACTTAGCAATCATCTGATCCCATGTCTTAATCTTCTCTTTAACTCTTCTTTGTCTATCAACTTGCAAATTCTCCCACCAAAGAGATGCATGACCTTTCAACCAGGTACACACATATTTCACCTTCCTCTCTTTTACAGTGTTTTCAAAATCAAAATACTTCTCCATATCCAAGATCCAATCCATCAATTAATCTGAATCTAACTTCCCATCATATTTTGGTGGGGTAAAATGAGGTGTAGCATTCGCCCTACTCAAAACCCTCAAAAACCTTTTCTCATCCGGATCAATCACCGGTAGGTTTGCTTGTTCTATCGGGGCTTCTTCTCCTTCATCTTCAATATGCAGGCCTCTTCTCTATGTTGTCTCCACGACTTCTAATCGGGCTGCTATTCCTCACAACATTTCCATCACAATAGGGTATGCATTCCCACATGCTCCACCATTCCAAGCTCCTCTTTGCACCATCATTCACGCTAGTCCTCTGCAGTTGCAAGTCAGATCCACAATCCGCACCCTACAACAAAATTTTAGGACACGCAACCTCCAAAATGAAACTTTTCTCTGATACCACTTGAAGTAGTCACTGGTGAGGAGGGACCTCAAAGAGATCAATCCAGACTGGTAAGCAAGAGTAAACACAATGGGAACACAAATATATGATGGAGGCAACGCAGAACAAATTGTTTTATTGCATGAAATTTGATTACATCCCGTCAGTAACAACTGGGTTACAACATACGGGCTCACATGCCTGGTAGAATAGGTCACAACCAGGACCTTGAATCTTATTCTATGCACAACCTAGCTACTTTATTCTCTCATTGATTCCATCCTAATGCATAATTACAAATATATATATCGATCCAGCCGACCCAAAAGGGATCAAAACCTGAAGAACAAGACTTAACATGTAAAATAACAAGGTTAACCTCCGCCAAGAGATTCCTCTGGAAAATGAAAAGGATGAAACATATAATGTGAGAAAAGGTCAGCCACACACCAAGGAACATCAGAATCAATGCCCAAGGCTCCGCAAGCTTCGGAAGGGGTTCTAGTAGATCACAAGAATAGGTCCAGGCAACTGGTAACAAAGGAACGACCGGTAGCAGGAAACTGTCATGGAATTCGGTAGCGAGATCTTGCCGAAAAATTATCCAAATGCGATGCATTCTGGAAGCAAGAAAGATGATCAAGTCTTCAAGTAGAATCCAACTCCATAGGATCCGGTGAGCCAAAACTGGGACACATAGAAAGGAAAACTGAAATTGCAAATAGAAAACAAAACACAAGATTGCTATGAACCGGGGATGCTCCTGCATCATCATTTGAATATGCTCATAGTGTAAAGTCATTATCAACCATAAACCATACCTAAAAATCCTAGCTACCAGAGTAAGGATTCAACATAATCAATTCCTTCCTTTTGAAAATATCCTTTGTAAACTAATCAATCCTTGTTCCAATAACATCCAAATCCATGTGTTGTTCTTTTCTATTTGATCCAATTCCTCTTCCATAGCTTACATCCAACATTCATCCTTACATGCTTCATCTATTGATGTCGGTTCAATTTGAGAAAATAAACATACCTCTTCAACTCCCAACCTTCTTGTCCAATTATCTGATCTTCAGTTATTGTTGAATTTTTTGATACTGCTGGGGTAACTGGTTCAACATTTTGTTTCGGTGCAGGTGCTATCAGTTTAGCTATGAAGTTCTGATTTGACCTTTGTACTGCTCTTCCACCTTGACATTAGTGCTCTCCACAATTCTCTGCAATCTCTTGTTATAACATCTATATGCTTTTCTTCCATTTAAATAACCAAGAAATATCCCTTCATCACATCTAGGATCAAACTTTCCAATGGAATCATCTCTTTTAATATAGCATTTACTACCAAAGATTCTAAAATACTTAACTGTAGATGTATGACCAAACCATAACTCATAAATGACTTACTGGTAAACCAAACCAGATCCAAGATCCAACAAATCTTCATTGGTTAACCTTAAAACTGGCTTCTCCAAAATCTGAAACATGCTTTCAGACCACTACAAGAGGCAATGCAACATCTGTCATCAATTTACCTCCCCCAAGGCGAATGCCTTAGTTACCAGTTGAGTTTACTATAGGTGCAGGAACATTTTGCTATGTCGGTCGAGTAACTAAGGTATATGCTTTAACCGAATGAACATATGGGGTATATGATTATGTCGGTTGATCCTCAGACTTCATAATCCACTTCTTCTCATGCTCCTTCCGAATATCATCAACCTTCTGCTTTCCCTTCTCATTAGATTTATCACTTCGTGTCAGTAGGTTCCTGCTTCTACAAAATTTAGCAATATGTCCTACTTTGTTGCATGCATAACAAGTGACATTATTCTTCTAAATTACCTTATTGTAACCTTGATCATTCTTTGACCTACATTGATTAGCCATATGTCCAAACTTTCCACATGCATGACATCTCACATTCATTCTACAATCTGTTGTCCTATGACCAAACTTCTTGCAATTGAAACATTGACCGGTACCTGAATTATTATTCTGATTGACTCTATTTCTACATTGACTTGCCATATGACCAAACTTATTGAAAACAAAGCATTTAGCATTAAATTTATGTGCATTGGGTTGTCTTACCAATGACATCTGATTCTTGTTGATTGGTGGATTCACCTAATTGTTCTTCTGACCAGATGTGTCATCCTGATTTGCAGTACCAAAGCATTCTCCATGCTCAAATCCAAGACCTCTAGTGTCTCCACTGTCCCTCTGATTCTTCAATAAATAATCAATCTTAGCATAACCAACCTTGAACTTATCTTTGTATTCATTTGTAGCATCCAGATCACCTCTTAGGACTATCACCATTCTCTCCAACTCTTGCTCGTTGTTTTGTGATTGCACCAATTCAGTTCTCAACACATCGTTCTCATGCATTAACCTAATGCATTCATTAGATATGTCTTTCAAAGATTTAGCAATATTTTCTTCATTGTTCTTTCTATCTTAAATCTCCTTAGACATCCTCATAGTTAGGGCTTGCATTTCATTCTTCATGATACCATTCTCCTGACTCAACTTTTGACATAGTTCCTTCAAAGCATTTTTCTTTCTATCATCCTGATTTTGTAATTGTTTACAAAGTTCCTTCCTTTTAGCTTGTGCAGATGACAACCTCTCCTACAGAGTAAAAATGAATTCCTTCATAGATCTCATCTCATCTTGAAACTTCATGTTCCTCAACCTTTCAACATCATAGTCCTCAAGAGCTACTTGAAGTTCCTTCCTCAAACTTATTTTCATAGATTCTGGATACAGGATCTTCCTCAAGCTGTTAGACTTATTCTGAGGCACCAGGCTTTGATGCCAATTGTTGGGATCCAAGAACACTGAGAGGGGGGTGAATCAATGTTCTGCTGGAATGATTAAATTTAACCTTATTAACACAACAACTTAGTAACTAGTAAACATAAAAGCAGATAGCAATAAGTAACAATGCAACCACAAAGATGAACAACATAACACCACAAATTTATATGTGGAAAACCTCAATAAGGAAAAACTACGGTGGGATTGGAGACCCACAATATCTATCCATGGATCAGATGAATAAATATTACAATAAGGGACCGACACATACAGGAAGGCCAACAGCCTAGAGCGCACTTCTCATCACAAAAGGAGTCTCACTGACTACAGAAAACATCAAATTGTTGGTATTTTGATAATGTTTAAGTTGTGATTGTCATTGATGGACACACACTTATTTTATGTATGAGTTATTCTCCATCAGTAATATGTGTTGTGTTGTTCACACCGGTAGTATATGCCATTGTATGTATAGTCTTTGTTTGTAGAAGACTATCAATGTTTTGAAGAAGAATCTTATCGATCATAGTATGAAGACCTCAAGCGGTATGAAGACCTGAAGCAGTATGAAGACCTCAAGTGGAACGAAGACCCCTAGTGATGGTTAATCTTTTGATCAGAACATTATGTTTTAGTTTTTCAGTCTTTATTCGTTAACCGGTAATCGATATACTGTGCCAAACCGGTATAATTGTAAAGTGTGATGAGTTATCATCCACCGACACTTTACCGTGCTTCTGTACCATGTTACCAAATATGTCTAGATGCATTGTACCTAGGAAATTATAGTCTAATCTTATTGGATTGACATGAAATTATATTCCTATATGAGGACATCATGTCTAGGGTTTTGAAGGATTGATATGTGTGAGTATTGTAGAGCATACTAGGTCTGTGCGAAATAGGTATCTCATTGCAGAGCTTGTGAGTGCAAAGGATAGAAGACTGAAGTAATGATGTAATGCATTAAAGGAGAATTGTCAAGGATCTAATCAAGCATTTTGTGCTACCTTCTAGATCATTCACTTGTTGATTACTAATCTCTTCGACAAGTCTGAAACCCTTAACCGGGTAGGCCCAGCCAAGCCTATTGTAAATCCTCTAACAAGGTGGTTCATAGTCGTGGATCTGAAATCCTTTAACAGGGTAGTCTTTAATAGGACTTATCTCCTAATAGAGATATGGATTCCTAATAGGATCTGTTCTGGTGAAGAACATTGTAAGGCCTTAATCAGTCCGACCTTAACCGATCTGGTTACTATTCAGCAGATAGTTGACTTGTGAGTTTTACTCATCGTGGTTTTTCCCATTTGGGTTTCCATGTCAAAATATATTGTGTTATGGTGATTGTGCTTTTGTGGGTGAATGCTCTATTTACTATTTGGCTTATTTATGTTTTAACCAATTTGTTGTTTAAACTACTACACTGGTTTGCTAAAAATTTGTTTAAGAGTTCGGTTAAGTTTTTAGGCATACTAATTCATCCCCCCTCTTAGTATTCATCAATTGGTATCAGAGCCAACCTTTCTATAAGTCTAACCACTTGGAAGGAGATATGGGGGAATACAACATGAGGGAACTCACTCATCATTTGACTAAGTCTGAGAGAGCCTATGATGAACTCAAAATCAAGTATAAAGCCTCTTTAGCCAAGAGAAGAGAACTTGGTGAGCAATTGATGGAATTTACTGAAAACAGCTCTTCCGATGAAGCAGATATGGAGGCCCTAGTCGGAGAAGTGGAGAAACTAAATGAATCCAAAACTAACCTAAGGAGGGAGTGGAAGGACTAACTATCAGGATGAGTTAGGAGCTAGAAAACGGAAGAAAATCTGAAGATTTAGTGAAAGACAAGGAGCATGAGATCTCTAAGTTGAAACAAGAGATTGGTACCATCACCACTCATCTGCAAGAGGGTAATGAAGAGAAAGAAGAAATACAAGAAGACCTCAATGTTGATATCTCTCAAAATGAAACCTTGATGAAAACCAATGATGCTCTTTCCAAGGAACTTGCTGAATCAAAGGAGATACTTGCAAAATTCAACCGGAGTGCTGCTAAACTGGAACAAAAGATGGAATCAGTGAAGCCATCAAAGAATACCACTGGACTTGGTTTCTCTTCATATGAGGAAGGTAAGCCAAAGTTTAAACTTGTATGCTTCAACTATCATAAGGAAGGACATATTGCCAATGTATGTAGGAGCAAGGCTTACAATAATTTTCCTTACATACAAAACAATGTGGCTAGAACTGGTAGATTTAATGGTCACTGTTATGCATGCAACAAGTTTGGGCATAGAGCTTTTGAGTGCAGGTCAGTTATGAACAACTCTGGAAGTTATGCACCAAGATCTAAAGGATTTGTCTTGGAACCTCCTATGAATCAGAACCCAAACCGGTACAGAACCTGTGACCACTAGTCAAATGGTTATGGAGTGGCAAATAGTTGGAGAGCAATCTGTTTGATCTGCTGTGGTAGCGGTCACACTTCTACAACATGCATAAGGAAGAATAGAAATGTGAACACTAGACCATGGAGAACACCTGTTATGGTATGTTATCATTGCAACAAACTGGGACACACTGCTAGAGCATGCAAACTGAGAAAGAATCCATCGAGAGACATATCGGTCGACCCAGAAGGGAAGATCAATGTTGAAACCATTCAGGAGGATATGGATAAAACTTGAAAAAATAAATTTGAAGAGAAGCCACAAGATGTACCAGTTTCCGCACCCAGTGTGGAGACCCCTGAACCAACAAATTGAGCTTCGAAAAGCTTAGGGGGAACATATCGGTAGCAATGTCTCGAGCCCCCAGAGTATATCGATAAAGTGCCTTTATCTGTATTGGTTACCTGTCGCCCGACAAAAGAAATGAAGTGGTAAAAAAGTAAAGTTAGGGTTTGTGCCCTAACAGTGATGCATTTATTATGGTAGGTAGGAGCATATTTAAAAGTGACTTTCGTCATCATTTTTACTTACCTATTTTCAAAGAAGAATTTTTCCAGCTTGAGTAGAGCAACAAGAGCAATTCATTTTGTATTCGAAAGAATTCAGGAAGATATCTTGGATAAGATTTTGCAGTCATTCAGAGTGGAGTTCGGAGTGGTAAAACAAGCTTTTGGAGAAGTGTGTTGCGTTCGACATCGCTGTACCCTAGTTCAAAATCGGCGAACCCTAGTTTGGAATAATAAGGTATTTTTCCTCAAATCACTCTCATCATTTGGAATTATCTAGATATGGCTTCTACATCTAAACTCCCTTCTATTTCTACCGAACCTAAGGAATCATCTGAGTTTCTTAGGAGGAAGGTGAAATGAAATGCCCTATCTCAAATTCCCATCAAAGCCATTGTCGAAGGGGATGTTTCAGGATATATTGATTGCAAACTAGAAGACCTAGGGTCTCTAGTGATTCACTCCCAGTTGAGTCTGTTCTATGGAGATGATAAGAAGATTAAAGTCGAGTACAACGTAATCAAGAAGAAGAAACTTCACAATGTAGTATATTTTCTCAAGGAATTTATAGAAGAACACATTAGGATTATTCTAAGTAAGGTTCATGGTGATAAGATGTACCTTGAGCGAACCCATGATATTACACCCGAGGCAATTCATGCCATGACCGGTTTCTGTAATGTTGGGGAAGTCCCCGTTCTTTGCAAGATCACCAAAACCAAGTGATAGAGCTCACTGGTTCTATGAGCGACCAACAGGCAATGACTGTAAACACCATAAAAGATGACTTGGTGAAATATGCATACATGGTAATCGGGTATAGAGTATTCTATGCTAGCAAAATGAATTTTGTTCCTACAGTTGTGGTGCATGCCGCTTATAGGATAATCAAGGAGAATGCAAAATGTGACTTATGTACCTGCATACAAAAAAAACTCATGGAGAACCTGAAGTCCATCAAAGTGGACAAAACTCTGAGGTTTAAGTTTGGTCAACTGCTTGTCAATTTGTTTTTCTATTTTCAAGGATATTTTCCAGGAGTTGGTGATGTTCAATGGTCGAGTGACCTACCGGTTTCCAGACAAATAAAGGAGAGTCTGCAAGTAGTGGGATCTGCATATTCAGAGACTCTGAACATGTATTTTGATGAGTTCAGACTAAAGATGAACCAAAGAATGAGAATATCACGTGATCTAGTTAAAAAATATGAAGATGATATCTGTTTCGCAATCAAAATAGATCATTGCATAATGCAAGCAGTCGAGCCTAGAGAAGATGAAGTTGAGCCTATGGGCTATGAAGTGGTAAATGATATACTCACAGGGTATGCCTCTACCATACTTGCTTCACCACTGGATCCAAAGAAGAAGAGGACTGATACTTACTTTGAGAGGATCAAATCTATTGAAGTACTGAAGCAGAAAAAGAGGAAAGCATTGCCATCGGCATCGACACTGGTTACATCTGCTACCAGTTCTAAAGTGGCCAAGAGGTCACCAGCCAAAAAGAAACCGGAGGCTATTCCGACAAAGGTATTCGAAAGGAAGAGAAAAACCAGGAATAACTCACCACATTCAAAATACACTGAACTAGAGGTAGAAATGAAGAAGACAAGGCAATCAAGCAAGAAGACGAAGTCCACCGGTAATGTACCAGCAACCTCTGCACCGGTAAATATACATGTTGCTTCTTACTAGCCTATGACACATTTTCAAAGAATGATGAAGAATGTTAAAAGGAAAGTACTTGATGATCTAAAATATTATTTTGATGATCTTAGCAGTAGTGAAAAGGAAGAAGTAGAGCTAAAGGTCATTAAATATTTGTGTGATAATGATCGGTCTTCGATTGACATTAAATCTGTTGTTCCTAATTCTTTATATAATTATTTGGATAATAAATGGTGCATTGTCATTGAAAAGGAGCAAGAAATTAGGGAAGAAATTTTTGCCCAATATTTTCCTGATGCCTCTAATTTAGAATTGTTTGAGATTCTTAATCGATACAAAGGCATATTTTTCATGTGAAAAAGAAGACTTTAGCTACTCAGTGGAAAAAACTTTGAATTGGAAAAAGACACCTATCTGCAGGTTAAAGCAGCTATCAAAATGCAAAAGTATCCAAAGCTAATCGACTGGCTGAGAAAGAACCTGACCTATCCACAACCAAACTGGATGAAATCTTTGACAGTCTGGGTGAAAGAATGGCAGATAAAAATGAACCCATTGATGTTGATGCACTAGATGTTGAGGACACCACTCTAGAGAAGGAGAAAGACGAAGAGGAGAGAGTGGAGAAAGACAAATATGAGAAAGTGGCAAAAGAGAAACAGGAAAAAGAGAAACTAGAAAAAGAAAAAGAAGAGAAAGAGAAACTGGTAAAAGAGAAAGCGGAGAAAGAAAAACAAGAGAAAGAGCAAGCGGAGAAAGTGATACAAGAGAAAGAGAGAGCAGAGAAGGAAGACGAGAAGAATAAGGAAGAGGAGAAGAAGAAAGAAGATGAGAAGAAAAAGGAAGAAGAGAAAAAGAGGGAAGAAGAGCAGAAGAAAGAATAAGAGAAGAAGAGAGTGGAAGAGGAGAAAGAGAAGGCCGCCAAGGTAGCAGGGATAACTTTAAGAAACCCCCCCCCCCCGGGCAACTGTGTAAAATCCTGGTGAATCATACATTATTTTCGAGGGGAAATTTTCATATCGATGGCGAATTTTTTTTTTTAAATGACGAAAAAATTATTTTGTATTGGCGAATTTTTTTCTAGTGTGCGAAAATGCCATAAATTTCTGGCGAATAATACCTTGTTCTATGGGGGAAATATTTATTGTGGGAGGCGAATAATTATTGTTAAAAGGAACAAATATATAATTGTATGAGCGAAAATTTTTACTCCGAAGGAAAAATTATTTAAATGTATTGGCGAGTTTTATCCACCGCTTGAAAATTATTTAAATGTATTGGCGATTTTTATCCACCGCTTGAAAATTATTTAAATGTATTGGCAATTTTTATCCACCGCTTGAAAATTATTTAAATGTTTTGGCGAATATTTTGTTATTTATGGTATAATATATAATTCATTGGCGATTTCATAAATTCATTGCCATTAATAGACAAGGCACATCACATTACATCAGTACATCACATCACATAATACATTGAGTCTGGACTCTGCACAATGTATCAATAAGTGCGACCTCTTTGACACGTAAAGGGTGACACATACCTAAAATCTATCAATGATTTTAAACCGTTCGATGATCGTATATCAATGGCTGAAGTTTTATTTTGACCCAATTTTTTGAAGAGAACATAGCTCACCAGAAAGTGCCCGGAATGGAATTGGATTCAATAGACACGTATCAAATGTCACGAATCACGATTGATAATTTTGTTCATTTAATATATATCTTTTCACTTACGACAATCCACTCTATCCCCACGACTTCCATTGTGATACTTGCCAATTTGGTACTGGTTCATAGCTGTTTCCAATTTCGCACACTCGTGCATTTATGGGAAAGATTTGCAGAGATACGAAAGATTTAAAAAAAATTATAGCAGTTAATACTGTTAAAGGAGTAATTATTACAATCAAGAGCTTCAACAATTTATATACGATCTCTGCTTCTTTCATCTTCAATTAGCCTTTGCCATTTAGTAGATAAATCGTTAGAGCTCATGGTATTTTAGGTTTATAGGCTCACTGCTCAGGTTGTTTAATTTGTTAATCTATTTTCTCAAGATGGACACTCCCATCCACTTGAGAAACATTTCTGCAGAGGACCAGAGGGCCTTTCTAGGCTCCGTTAGAGACCCAACCCTCCAAACAGTCTGCAAGGAGGTTGGGTTGTTCACCAATGAAGCTGTGCGGATGGTGTTGGGCAGAGAATTTCTACGAAACGAAAATAGGTACCGTGTTAACACGAACCTTACATCCCGCTTCTTAGCGTCTCTTCTGGACTTGGGAGGAGACAAGGTGGATATGCTGATGTTGTTGAGGAAGGTTTTTAAGGAAGACTTCCTCAGAGACGACATTACTCTTGTCGTTCTTGCAGAAGTAGGGGTGGGGATCCCTTGGGCGAGTGATTTATCCAAGCTTCTCCTCCCTGACCAAACACTGCTAGTGGCCAGGCAACCATTTCTCCTAAACCTGAATGCGGAGCGGTTGACGCATCACAGAAAATGGGCACGGATTGGCAGGGACTTCCTCCAAAAATGGTTCCTCCTGGATGACTTTCCAAACTACATGTGGCTTGAAGAATTCTCTCAGCTTATGCTGTCTGAAGAATTCTACATGGAAGGAGGGCCAGATTCATAGGGCAAAATTGTAAACAATTCCACTACCTGTAGTTTTTTTTTCCTATGTCCTTGAACCCTAACAGGCTGAGTGCCAGAGGCTCACTCATTTTGGCTTTTAAGTTTTTGGGGGACTCAAGTCTCTGACGAAAAAATTGTAAATTTCAAAAACATAAATAATTTAATGATAATTTTTCAAATTCCAGTTTGTTTCACTTTGCCTCTTACATTCTTATGGATATAAAAATGCTTTCTATAATTCTATTTCATTTTTATTAATTAATTTCTTTCAAATGCTTTTTGTATATGAGCTACGTTATTTCAATTATTTGTTAAACAATGGAAATAAATTTAATACCGTGATCTTTTTATGTAATGCTATAAAAAAAAAAATTTAATTCGTTCCATTAATTATTTGTACATTGATTATGTTTGGTTATAATTTTATAAATATATTCTATTACTATATAGTCATTCAAAATACAAAATTTCAAAAGTTGCAAGATACAAAAGTTTATCGGTCAAGGTTTTTTCATTCAATTAATTGAAACGTTTCAAGATACAAAATTTATCCACAGCTTATAGCAAGTAGACAAAAAAACTAGTTCATTGCTGATAGGCCGCTCACTCAGTCTCACTATCCCCCTGGTCCTCCTAGTCCCTTCCCTCCTCAGAGGTCGATGCTTTGGCTTTCCCTTTTGCCACTTCAGCTTTCATTTTTGGAATGCAGTTTAGGAACCCGAAGTCGGGGTTGCCCTCCAAGCTTGCTAGTAGCTGTATGGCCCTTCCTTCTTCAACCCTATCTCTCAATGCCCTACCAACCTCCATCCTTGCCACCACATGCAAAACATTCAGGACTTCATCCACCCTCATTAATTTAACAAAGAGTTTCATCGCTTCCCACCCCACTTGGGCTCGTTCACGACACTGATATTTGATTTCATCCTCTGGGCCACGAATAAAAGGAAGCAATTCCTCCTGGTCGTCCCCTTCCATAATTCAAATGCCAACTCCCGGCACCACCCACTCCAAGATTGAATCCAGGTTAATCAAAAACTCCCCATCAATCAATTTGACCAATGTGAGTTTTACCTTTTCCAGCTCCGGTTTGAATTCACAGGCCCGTGCCATAATCAGAGAGTAAACCTCCATGTTAGTTCGATACCGGTGACTGATATGTGCCACCTCCTCCGCAAGCATCAGTCGAGCTGTCACCCACAACTTCTCCTCCTTAAACTTGAATAGTCCTTGCATTCGTTTATCAGATACTTTGCCCAAAAAAGGCACCAACTTCTTGTCTGTTCGAAGTGTGAAATTGGCCTCCATTGTCTTACAAAAGGTATGATTCTACGAACTACGAACTACAGATTTGTTCTGCACTTGTAGCTGCTTCAAAGCAAAAAGTGGTACACAGATGAAAAGGTAAAAAAATCTGCCTCTGTCTTAACTCTTATAGGTTGGGTAATGAATGTGCACAATAAGACATTAATGCCATGAGATCAGGAAAAAGATTTCTTGCCATCCTCCCCTTCCTCCTTTCATGCGGCATGCCACAGATAACTCCTTGTGCAACAATTAATCGCCACCTTGGCATTTGTACTTTCCAAATTTTCTCGCCTTAACAGGTTGAGGACTGCAGTTGCACTTTTTTTAAAATTAATAGACTAAATTTATGTTGAAATTTTATATATATTTTAAAACTATTTTTGAAAATGATATATCGTAAACATATTTTCAAAGAATTCTGTTAAACGTTAAATTAATATTTTAGATTTAATATTGAATGTTTTCTTTTTAATATTAAACTTTTACCTTTCAAATTGCATATCAAAATTTATATTTTTATTTAGTTATTTGTTTTATTCTAGAAACTAAGTTTCATGTTTAATACTATTTTTGAATTTAAAATTTTTACAAATAATATTAACATTATTTTTAATAGTTATCTCAAATTATTGCCCAATGCCCGGAATTGAACATTTTAAATTTAATTAAATAGAATTAAGTGAAAGTCTATACTTATAGTCTATGACTCTATAGACTATAAATCTCTTTTTCGGGCGGAATTTTAAAATGATTTAGTAGACTTAAAAAACAGACTAGAAAAGTAACACGAGTATGGTGACGTGCCAGAAAAAATGGCAGAAGTCGTGGGACCCACTTCATCAAAAAATAGGTACCATCGATCGTTGGATGAACAAAGATCAATGGCTAGGGTGGATTTCGGCCTGAATGTGGGAAGCGAACACCTTTCTAAGAACTTCGCTCGGAATTGGACATTTTAAATTTAATTAAATATAATTAATTCTAAAAATCTCTTTTTCGGGCGGAATTTTAAAATGATTAAATAGACTAAAAATCAAACCGGAAAAGTGACACGAGTATGGTGACATGCCAGAAAAATGGCAGAAGTCGTGGGACCCACTACATCTTAAAATAGGTACCATCAATCGTTGGATGAACAAAGATCAATGGCTAGGGTGGATTTTGGCCTGAATGTGGGAAGCGAACACCTTTATGAAAACTTCGCCCGGAATTGGACATTTTAAATTTAATTAAATATAATTAAGTCTAAAAATCTCTTTTTCGGGCGAAATTTTAAAATGATTAAATAGACTAAAAATCAAACCAGAAAAGTGACACGAGTATGGTGACGTGCCAAAAAAATGGCAGAAGTCGTGGGACCCACTACATCTTAAAACAGGTACCATCGACCCGCGACCTTTGGATGAACAAAGATCAATGGCTAGGGCAGATTTCGGCCTGAATGTGGGAAGTGAACACATTTGGGAGAACTTCGCCTGGAATTGGACATTTTAAATATAATTAAATACAATTAAGTCTATAAAGCTTTTTTTCGGGCGGAGGTTTAAAATGATTAAATAGACTAAAAATCAAACCGGAAAAGTGACACGAGTATGGTGACGTGCCTGAAAACTGGCAGGAGTGATAGGACCCATGACAACTGACAACAGGTACCATCGTCCATTGGATGAGCAAAGATCAACGGCTTAGGGTGGATTTCGGCCCAAATGTGGGAAGTGAACACATTTGGGAGAACGTTGCCCGGAATTGAAACGTTTTAAATTTAATTAAATATAAGTAAGTCTGTAAAGCACTTTTTCGGATGGAAGTTTAAAATTACTAAACAGACTTAAAAAACACACCCGTAAAGTCACAACAGGTACCTTGGTCCCTCGTCCGTTGGATGAGCAAAGATCAACAACTTAGGGTGGATTTCGGCCCGAAAGTGGGAAGTGAACACATTTGGGAGAACTTCGCCCGAAATTGAATGTATTACATTTAATGTCCTCAGAAATTCAAAATTTATACTGAAGTATTGAATGTTTTGTCCTTCGGCATCGAATAATTAATAATAATTAATAAAATTACAACATGATTCTTAATGTCCTCAGAATTTATACTAAAGTAATGAATGTTTTTTCCTTCGGCATCGAATAGTTATTAATAGTAATTAATAAAATTACAACATGATTCTTGATATTTTGCCCTTTAGGTTTTACTTTTCTACTTTTTAGAGTTTTCAAAATAAGAGACTCATAAATCATAATCATCTTTCATTTCTTGGATAAACCTATAAATCGAGGGAGATTCAGAAACAACTACTAGATTGAGGAATGCAAGTTGCAACAGAGACTGTTTGCGCAAATCTAGTGAAATAGAAATTCCAATTTCCGGGTAAAATCTAGAACACCTACATCCCACCTTTTTTCCTTTTGGTAATCTCGTGGTCCAATCAATACCCTTCCTCCCAACCAATCGAATAACCAATGAAAAACCTTCATTCGCCAAACTGCTCGATATACCATTATTGCCGAAACCCTATACCGACGTGGTCTTGATGGTACTCTCCTTCGATGTCTGGAACAAGGTGAGATAACAAAAGCTTTAGAAGAGGTACATGAAGGAATTTGCGGGACTCATTCAAGTGGTCCATCACTAGCCAAAAAAATCATGCGAGCTGGATACTATTGGCCATCTATGGAAAAGGATTCCTACTACTTTGTCAGGAAATGCAAGAAATGTCAAGTTCACGGTGACCTGATACATGCACCAGCACAAGAATTGCAACCAATCACAACACCATGGCCTTTTTGTCAATGGGGCCTTGACCTTGTGGGTAAGATTCATCCATCTTCATCCAATGGCCATAAATTCATTATTACCGCCACTGAATATTTCACAAAGTGGATCGAAGCTGTTCCACTTACCCAAGTCATCGGCAAGAAGATCGCCTCATTCATCCTCAACTACATCATCTGCCGGTATGGTGTACCCATGTCCATCATCACAGATAACGGTCTTCCTTTCAAAAATCAGGATGTCCGTGAACTTTGTGAGAAATTTCATATCCAACACCGCTTTTCCACCCCCTATTACCCACAAGGCAATGGTCAGGCTGAAGCATCCAATAAAAACATATTAAGAATCCTAAAGAAGACAGTCAATGATGCCGGTCGTGATTGGCATGTTCAATTGAATCCAGCATTATGGGCATATCGAACTAGCATTCGAACCCCTACAGGTGCAACTCCTTATTCATTGGTCTATGGTGCAGAAGCTATCTTACCTATTGAGGCTGAGATACCATCATTACGAGTTTCCTTGCATAATCTCATCGATGATGAAGCATACAGAGTCTCACGTCTTCAGGACTTAGAGTTACTTGATGAGAAGTGACAAGCTGCATACAATCACCTCAAAGCCTATCAGCAGCGCATGAGTAGAAGCTACAATCACCGAGTTAGATCTCGTACATTTGAGGTAGGTGATCTTGTTCTTCGAGAGAATCCTCGCAACCAACCAAACAAAGAACATCAAGGCAAGTTTGAATCAAATTGGCTCGGCCCATATGTTGTCACTGCTGTATTCAGGTCCGGGGCATATCAGTTGGCTACATCAGAAGGAGAACCGCTTGCAGATCCAATCAATAGCATGCACCTCAAACGGTTTTATACCTAAGGTGTACAAGGCATCAAGCTCCCCTGCATATCAGAAAATACCAAAAACATTCAGAAAAATGTCCTAAAGAAAATACAAAAACATTCAAAAAAGTAAAGAAAAAAAAATCATGCATCCAAACAGTGAACAACCACTCCAGTGGCACCTTGGGTAAGTATGATGGCGAAAACCTGGCAAACAGGCACCACTCGTAAAGGCAATGGCTCCAATATCTTTCAGGCTCGTTGCGATCACATTCATACATACACACATCCATCCATCTAACCATGGCTTGTTATTTGATATGTAATCCAAGAAAATACTTCATGCGTCTGGCATCCCGCTTTTTCATAAATCATGTCCAACTTGGGGGCAATGCCCTTACAATCTAGATGATGGAAGTGGATTCTACATTATTGGTGATTCATTGGCAAAAACATTCAAAAATGTCTCGCAAAATACAAAAACATTCAAAAATGACTCACAAAATCCAAAAACATTCAAAAACTATTACACAAAATCCAAAAACATCGAAAAACCCATCGAAAATCACACAAAAACATGGCAACACCTTGTACATATTCATTCAAGCAGATGCAAAACCAACATTAACATAGTACTCACACAATGACCATTTATCAATCGACCACACAATCCACATCCAACAAATCAGAAACTATCTTTAAAAACAAGGATGCATCCTTCCTTACCAAAACAAAGACAAAAGTGACATTTTCTTTGACAAGAAAATTATGTTAAGCTATCAAATGCTTGGTTGATTCATGAGTAATTCATTTGTTTATCTGTATCGGGATCTTTCAGCATTGTTTTGTATCGTTTGCGCATTATTTCCGATGAAGTACTGGGGCATGTACTAATGGTGTCTACGTGGGAAGTTCACCAAGCTATGTGATCTTATGCAAAATGCAGTCATAGATCACTATGGCTTGTTGACTACATCGTATACCTCGACCATATGAGCATGAACCATTACCAAGGATCCTTATTCTTTATTCTTTATGTATATATTGTTTGTTTGCAGGTACAATGCTCTTCCTTTGGTTCTTCCTACCTCATCCAAACTGGATAAAGGTTTTTATCTCTTAGTATGGTATGCACTTGTCTCAGGATATGATCAGCCTAAGATCAAGGAGGACGATCCAAGTCATGCATGAACAGGGATAATCCTTGTCTGTTCCGCAAGCAATACTCAGGTCAACTTGATCCATTATATCAAGTTGCTTGTATTAACTTGCTATATAAAATCCATGTAAGAAATACTCTGGTCATCTTGAATCATTATGTCAAGATGCTTGTATTCTCTTCCAACATTTTAAAGCTCAATGATAAAAATAGAGCACTATGGATCGTCATTCCATCTCATCTATATATATTGCATTTCATTGCATTCCACCCATCCATACATTCATAATAGCTGCATATCATGCATACATAGTCATAATAATGCATACTCTATTTTACTCATCTTCTTCCATAGGACTCGGTCCTAGTCCTCCATATCTTCTATCTAACATCAAATCCCCCCTCACCCTCCCTATCTTGATCATCAACATCATCCTAATCCCTTCATCGCTTCCCATCCTCACTCATCCAAAAAAATTAAGCAAGTTACTCTGTCTGCATAGGTACATCGACTCACACACACCTAGACTATCAACAGATACTCTGATCAAGTATCTTTGGGTCTCAACAGGTAATCGATTATGGTAATCCTAGACTACATCAGGCATTTATCACAATGACCTAGTCTCAACGGGGCTGCCATGATTCCCCACAACCATCCATCACACGCACACACTATCAATTGATCAACCAATCAAATACAATCCAACGGACAATTACATCAATTGTCTACGTCTCAACGAGTATTTTGCTTTATATACCTTGACTTCATCGGACAATTACATCAATTGTCTAAGTCACATCAGGTCACTTTGATTCACTTACTCAGACTTTATCATGTCCAAGTGACCAACTGACATCAACTGTCACGCTTTGACTTGACCGGGGCAATTAAACTGATTGCACCAGATTGTCCAAACAATTTTGATCAATTGTATAGCATCAATCCAAACCCCACACTACATCTGCTATGTATCTCTTGCATGACCTCAGGGTACTCGTTGGCTTGTTGTTTCTTCATATTCACTCCATTTTCTCCCATTCTTTCATCATTAGTTCTAATTTCTTCTATTCTACCTCCCCTCCGCTTTTCATTCTTTTTCGAGAGATCGCCCGATTTTTTAAAAAAATTCGGCCCATCCCTCGAGGGGGCATACCACCCATTAAATTTACATTTTATGGGGCATTTCTTCACACCTATTTTTCTTTCTTTGAAACGACGCGATAAACTGCACCGTCTCAAAGAGGGGCAAATGTAGTCACATAAATCTGTCCACTTAATTAAATGAATACTTAGTATTTATTTGATTATTTAACCATCAATTAATAATTAATTAAATTAATATTTAATTAATTCATCTTAACCCTCTTCTCCTATTAATTAAATAAATTATTCAATTTATTTGATTTAATTCACTTAACCAAATTCATACCATTAATTAAATAAATAAATCATATTTGTTTAATTAAATCTTCTCTCACATTTAAATAAATCAATATTTATTTAAATCCCCCAAAATCCCACCTCTCACATTTAAATAAATCAATATTTATTTAAATCCCCCAAAATCCCACCTCTCACATTTAAATAAATAAATCATTTATTTAAATCACCTTTATCCTCCACCCACTTGTATTTTCCTACAAAAGCAAGTTGCACAACTATTTTAAATAAATTATTTATTTAAAATCCTATTTATCCTCACCCACTTGAAGCCTTTAATGGTTTCCCTTAAAGTATTCAAGCTTGATGGCTTTAAAGTCTTCAAACTTGATGGCTTCCTTCTATAGTCTTCTTAAGACTTTAATGGTTTTCCTTAAAGTCTTCAAGCCTTTAATGGTTCCCCTCAAAGTCTTCAAGCATTTTAATGCTTTATCTTCCTTTTTTTCATTTAAATAAATTAATATTTATTTGAATATTTATCCAAATACAACTTGCACACATTTATTGAAATAAATGAATTTTTATTTTAAATAAAATCCTATTTTCCCTCACCCACCAAATCCACTTGCAAAATCTAATCCCCTTCTAGATTCTTCTAACCCCTTCCTAATTAGCCTAATCCATCCCCTAATTATTGTCACATTCCTAAGCAAAATGGAGTCACTTCTCAAAGCCTAAAAGTCTTTGATAACCATTAAAGACTTTCAACCTTCAACCACTAAATGTCTCAAAGTCTTGGATAACCTTTGAAAGCTTCCAACCTTCAACCACTAAATGGCTCAAAGTCTTTGATAACCATTGAAGGCTTTCAACCTTCAACCACTTAATCCCCAAAGTCTCCAATAACCATTAATGGTTACCTCAAACCCTCCCACATGGTTAAAACATTTGTTTTGACTCAACCTCTACCTAACCCAAGGGTCTCATCAAGCCTTTAATGCTTTGACCATGATTATCTCTTAATCATTTGCACAAAGGTTTATCCTTGCATTAACTCCTAATCCAGTGGGTAATCCTAATTTAGGCTTGACCCTTACCTTCTAGATAACCATGAGGTCTCCTCAAGCATTTAATGCCTCCAACCTCTTCTCTCAACCCAATCTTATGTTGACACTTGTCACCATTTCATTGGTGCAAATTGTGCACATGGATCCCCAACTTTCAAGCTTGACCCTTGATTAAACCTTTCAATCCTGGCCATCCATTGCTCCATTTTTCTTATAAATAGAGCCCATTCCTTCATAATCCAGATCCTGAAAACGTGTATGCATTTAGGCTATAGACATTTTTAGAGAGCATTTAGCATAGCATAACTAAAATCTTGTCTTTTTGGTAAAATCAATCATTTTAGCATCAATAGCATAGTATTTAGCTTTTCATTTCATATTTGAAGCTTAATATTAAATCTCAATCCTCCATAAGCATCCATAGTGCAAAAAGCTGCTGAGAGCTACACTCATTTGGGACTTGGAGAGGAGAGGAACAAGGGAGGAGCAACTATGAGCATCTTGATTAGCTATTTTATTCTATGTTTATATGCTTTCTATTTCATGCTTAATATCTCTCTTGATATGCCTGTTTAGGATAATCTTTTGTTGCTAACACTAACGTTTGTTTCTTGTGCTCTTGTGTGTGTTGCCATCAAACAGATTTTCTAATCCTTTTTGCAGAGCATCAATAGATATTAGATATACATTGTCTAGTAAGGCAGTAGATGCATCTAGGGCAAAATTTACTATTTTCAACCCAATGTTACAACAAAAAACAAATAAAATCGCATCGTGGGATGTTGGATTGGGAAGCATGGTGTTACCTGAAGTATTCCCTTGCCTTGATTTTGTCATGGTCTGCGCCAAAAATTATGATGAAGATAAAAAAGCAATTGTCAATAAAAATACAAAAGAGGAAATTCTATCCATAAACGAGGGAGAATTTGCTCGTTTGTTGAACCTAGGATTTGAAGCCCAAAATTCAAATGTCCAAATTGACCTTGAAAAGCTGGCAAGGAATTATGAGAGTCTCGATCCAAGTCACAGAGATTCATTTATCAAAGGTCTAATAAAGATTGGTACTGGTATTGTGTTGGATCAGAATCATAAGCCTCCTTATGATTCTAAAATTTTTGTTCCATGGGTTGAGGATACTATTTCCTTGATGTCGTTTTGCCTGGGATTGGAAAATGATAGGGAAGTGGGTGCAAGCCTTCTTGAAATGATTTATAATATCTTTATATGGTGAAGATGGATAACAATAATAACAATATTGAAAGGCTAAATGAATTCAACCACAAAACCCTAGCCTAACAACAACAAAGATCCACCATAACATATGAAGATTACCTAAGACAATGCAAATCAAACGAAATCACAAAGATTATACCATCACATGTCCAATAGGGTTTTGATCTCCATTCTTCTTATCTCCATTGATCTTGCTTGTTATATTTGCTCTCAGATTTTATATGCACAAGAGCTCAACAAAGAACAGAATGTGGTTGCAAGTAAGATCGTAGTGTAGTCAATTGCATAAAATTCATTAGGATGCATCATTAGGGTTTGATAATGAAGGAAGCATCTCCTTATATAGAAGACACTATATGAAATGGAGGGATAAGATTGAGAGGTGTAAAAGGAGGTCGGCTATGATTAAAGGGTAGGTAAAAGAAATAATAAAATAATGAAAGGGGTAAGTAGTGTATGAATTAAGAGATGATTGACATGTGTCATGGGTAGAAAAGGTTAATGAATTAATTAAATAAATAAAGATTTATTTAATTAATAGAAGAAGTGGGATAATTCAATAAATAAAATATTTATTTAATTTAGGAAAAGGATAATTTAAATAAATAAATGTATTTATTTAAATGAGAAATAAGGCTAGAAGAGGATAAATGAATTAATTAAATAAATAAAGATTTATTTAATTAATAGAAGAATTAAGATTAGATAATTAAATAAATAAAATATTTATTTAATTAGACATGACAATTTTGGGTGTCTACATTTTGCCCCTTTTTGAGACAATGCGGCTTGTCGCGTTGTTTCAAAGAAGATAATATGAGCTGATACAGAGTTGCCCCAAGATGGAAATGATATGCCCCCTCAAGAGATTGGATGAAAATGTGTCTGAAAAGATTGCAGATAATCTCTCGATAAGAAAGAGAGGCTAGAATGGACTGACCAGATAAAGTGACAGAGTCATGGGATAATGAAGACTGACTCGAGAAACGAAGGCGAGGGCTAGGGTAGGCTATAAGATAGACCACGGGGGAAAATAAATCCTCATTGTCATCTACACATCCACGAGAGTAGATTGTAGAGTGAAAATAGAGTAGCAGCAGTCAGCAACGATGACCTTCATTCACAGATTCGACCACGTTCGCCAATTTCAGAGGCCAGCAGAGGCAGGAGAGCCGGTAAGTACCACCAAACCTCCTCGTACTTTGACGCATTTAATTTTGTCATTAATGCATGGTAGATAGATCAATAAATGCGCTTAGACTAGGGTCCAAAAAAATGTCCAAAAACGTCTAGGAGCGTCTGCATTGGTGCCAGGCATGTCTGTGCTCGCGAGGCACATCTGTGTTTGTGCTAGGCGCGTCTACATTTGAACCCGCGTCTGTGTCAAATGCGGCCGCGTCTGTGATGGTCAGTCATGTCTGTGCCAAGAAGGCACATTTGTGTCCCCCAGGCATGTCTGTGCAGAGCATAGGCACGTCTGTGTTTGTCAGGTGCGTCTGTGTTTTCCAGGTGCGTCTGTGCAGTCTTTGAGCGTGTTTATGTCAGGTAAGTGCGTTTGTGTTTAGTTTTGTCTTCTAGGTCAAATCGACAGTTCTGTGATGAACATATGCTGTCGATTGGATAAGCTGCTGAGAAGATACACTCAAGCAGGTCCTCCAGGGAAGACTAGGATAGATCAAGACACTTTGTGATGAATAGTGAGTACCAAGATAGAGTACTTTGTGATGAACAGGGAGTACTAAAATATGAGCAGCACTTTGTGATGAACAGTGAGTGCAAATGTGAGCAACACTTTGTGATGAACAGTGAGTGTCACACACGTAGTACTTTGTGATGAACAGGGAGTACCACTAGGATAGAAGCAACACTTTGTGATGAACAGTGAGTGTCACTAGGGTAGAATGCCAAATGTATTTGGATAAAAAGTAGCATTTTGTGATGAACAGTGAATGCCACTATGACTGACATGATTGAGTTGTTTGACTGCAGGAGTATTTGCCGATGCTGGAGTCACGGGAGAGATTCCCATCGACTCAGAGGTTGCGACCTGAGTTGTCATTCGAGGACAGAGCTGCCATTGAGGGCATGGGTTTGAGACATGTTTTATATGTGCCTGAGTTTCAGGCGAACATGGGACTGTTGATTGCATTGACAGAGAGATGGCACTCCGAGACCTGCACTTTTCATTTGCCGATGGGTGAGATGACAGTCACCCTGGAGGATGTATACAGGATATTGAGGATATCGATTGATGGGGAGCTGATCCCATACGATCGAGATGGAGACAAGGAGGCCCTTAGACGAGTATTCCAGGACCCAGGACTGGAGATGAGGGCAGGACATGTGGCATGGGATACTATGACAGCCACTAGGCTAGCGCTGCCGGCAGTGGTAGGAGGAGCGATCAGTGGGTTCCTGTGTCCGGATAGGGCAACACAGGGGTTGGCTGTGGGTTGGGGAGGAGCACTGGAGACACAACACACTAGATATGCTTAGGGACCGTGTGTGTTGGCACACCTCTATTATGAGCTGCATTAGTTCGTATATCATGGATTAGTGGGATTGGGCTGCAGGGTGACATTGCTGCAGGTGTGGGCTTATGAGCTTCCGCTAGTGACAAGGCCAATACACTTAAGAGGCAGGGGACATGGACGCAGTTTTGTGCACCTATATGATATAATCACGTCACAGCCACGGATTGGTAGGTTGGAGCACTGGCGGTGGATGATAGATGATATTGATGTGGTCATATGGAGACCATACCTGGGATGTGAGCAGTGGGAGGATGATGCAGTTGAGCTTCCCTATAGTTTCCGGAGTAGGTACCTAATTGGGCGGACACCCTATGTGCTAGAGAGGCAGCTAGTGGATAGGGTTGGCCGACAGTTTGGCAGGATTCAGAGGATGCCCCGGGGCTTAGGCATGTATGCACGGACGGTCAGAGATCATGCATAGTTTGGGCCCTTACTGTCATATGATCAGGCAGTTACACAGCTGGTAGAGATGATGCCCCTACCCTGGGACATGTGGCCAGAGATTGAGGATGTCGGCATGGATGCTGAGTATACAACATACTGGGCAGAGCATCCCTTCCCACGCTTGACGGATCCGGGAGAGCCATTGGATGGAGATGGAGATGGGGGTGGGGATGATGATGATGGTGGAGGTGATGGGGGCAGAGGCCGATAGAGGAGGAGGGGAGAAGTTGGAGAGAGGAGGGTTGCACCTCGGAGGGAGGGTGGTGAGGAGAGACAGGCTCGGGTGGTGAGGGGTCGCGGTGGATTGCCGCTACAGGTGCCAGCAGCACAGGGTCCCAGACAGGTATAGGTACAGGGACAGGGACAGAGACAGGTACCAGTACAGGCACAGGCACAGGGGCAAGCACCCGTACAGGGGGAGCCACAGGCAGAGGTGGAGGGGGCTGACCCAGAGGAGGATGAGCTGATAGAGCTGAGGGAGATCTGCCAGGGCCATGCAGATGAGATCCAGGAGCTGGAGAGGGAGAGGGATCGGCTCAGGATGAGGCTTAGGGATACTGAGCGGGAGCGAGATCAGTCTATTCAGCGCTATACAGAGGCTGAGACAGCACTGAGGGCCGAGAGACAGGCAGCGGAGGACACAGGAGCAGGATATGCTTATGTCCTGTGGGCAGGGGAGGAGATTGCCTACTGGCGAGATCTCTATTATGGTGCAGCGCTAGTGGATCAGCAGGCGAGGAGCTTCCAGAGACCGTCGCATACATCGACAGCTACGGGAGGGAGCCGGAGGAGACAGGCATCGAGTGGTGGGGTCATGGGTCCTCCACCACCACCAGATAGAGGGGACAGACGAGATGATCCTGGGGCGGGTCCTTCAGGGGCTTAGATTCCATTGAGGCCAGGTGGCTCTAAGGGAGGGAGTTCATCACAGCCATAGAGGGCTCCCTATGTATAAGTATTGTACCATTTTTGTATTGTAGACACCTACAGGTGCTTTTGTAGCCATATGATTTTGACATCATTGTATCATGACACTTTATATATATATATGAGATGATTCATTTTTGCGGCAGCTATATGCATGTGTACCTATGTGATAAAATGTTTCTTATGTGATGTTTGTTTTATGGATGCAAATATGTATATGATGCAATGCAATATTATTTTTTTTGTTCTTTTATGTTTTTATATGTTATGCATATGCAAATGTGAATGTATGAGATGCGGATGGACATAACAATGCAAATGTAAATTGTGCTAATAGGTGTTGTGTGCAGGATGCGATGCAGTTGTGATATCTATATGTATGTATGAAATGCTAACATGTGGTAATGCAGGTGCAACTACATGAAATGTAAATGTTTTTGGTGTGTCATTATACTCAGTCATGTGATAGAAGGTTATGTGGACTCGAGAAGGACGATGGAGGTCAATCAAGAAAGGGGGATGAAAGACAGAAGATATGAAAGTGAAAGAGCTTCTTGTGTGTTATCATCATTGAGCTTTATTATGGCAAAATAGGTTATGACAATCGAGGCATATGTTCGACCTAGAAAGTCATTGTACTTGTTTGCATGGAGATAAGACAGTCACAAACAAGGAATGCCCCAGTTCATACTAGACTCACAGTGTTCTCATATCCTTGGACAAGTCATAGCATTACTAAGAGACAATCCACAGACAACAAAGAAAAATAGGTGACGATACCCCATCCTCGCCTTTCTAGTCAAAGACATCCTGGAGATAGAATCTCTAGTCAGAGACATCCTGGAAAAGCTAAAAGACATGTCACCAAAAGATAAAATCAAAAGAAAACCAAGACTCGACACCAACATCCATTGTAGTCTTCAAATTTAGTGTCTCTTGTCACTTGTATAAGTCTTATTTGATTGTGGTCACAATGTTTACTTTCATAGAAAGGATAGATAGCACTGAACCATATGTTGTCTGAGTCTGTTGAAAGATTTGATTTGTTGAAGCCCATTGTTGTTGCTGTGTCTCATCTGAAACTGACTAAATTCATAAAATTGATACTTTATTGTAGAGAAGATGAAACTTTATTGCAGATCAACGATGCAGATGCTGCTTTATTGCGGATTGTGCGTGGATAGACTAAAGGAAGCTGAAAGAAACTGTACTCCTCGAAACATGTGATGTTCTCAGTTCCCCGCCCATCACTAGACGTAGGATTTGCCTTAGCCATAGATAGGATCTGATTTATTATGGATGGAAAGGGATGAAAAGGGAGGTTTATTATGAATGGCTAACCAATCTTAGGGAGATCAATAACAAGCCATGATGGGAATGGGTAAGTTTATTATGGATGGATATGTTGTGAGTGTGTGCAAAGTGAAAGGATGAAAGTGAATCCTGAAGGAGAGAGGAGCAATGTCTCTACGCATGGCACTGGTGACCCAGTTTTCACCATGGTACTTGCCCAGGGCGCCACCGAAGTGGTTTTCACCATTGGACGAAATTATTTCTCTTTACTTTTTTTGATTTTTCAATGTTTTTTTTGTGTCACAAGGCGCCTGTTTGCCAGGTTTTCACCAAGTAACGATTTTTATGTTTTATGAATTTTTTTTTTGTATTTTTGTATTTTTTTGTATTTTTTGAATTAGGATACTCTGAAGAGCTATGTGTAGAACAGGCGAAGGTGCATGCTATTGATAGGATCCTTGAAAGGTTCACCTTCTACAGTTGAGAGCTGATATGCCCCAGATCCATATGCTACTGTAATGATGTAAGGACCAAGCCAATTTGGTTCGAACTTGCCCTTCTTCTCTCTTTCTTGTTGATTTTTAGGATTTTCTTTGAGAACTAAGTCCCCTTCCTCAAATGTGCGAGGCTTGACCTTGTGATTGTAGCTGCGACTCATTCGTTGTTGATAAGCCTTGAGATGATTAAAAGCAGTTTTCCTTCGTTCATCCAGTAGTTCTAGCTCTTGTAAGCGAGAGACCCTATAGTCTTCATCATTGATGATGTTTTGCAAAGAGACCCGTAAAAAGGGTAACTCAACCTCAATAGGCAAGATAGCTTCAACGCCATAGACAAGTGAATAGGGTGTAGCTCCTGTAGGGGTGCGGACACTTGTGCGGTAGGCCCAAAGTGCAGGATTAAGTTGGATATGCCAATTACGACCAACATCGTCGACTATCTTCTTTAGGATTTTAAGGATTGTTTTGTTAGATGCCTCAACTTGGCCATTACCTTGGGGGTAATATGGTGTGGAGAAATGATGGGAAATATGGAAGTGGTCACAGAGTTCACGAACATCTTGATTTTTGAAGGGACGCCCGTTATCAGTGATAATGGAAACATGAATACCGTATCGACAAATGATATAGTTGAGGATGAATGTAGCAATCTGTTTTCCAGTGAATTGTGTGAGAGGCACGACTTCAATCCATTTTGTAAAATACTCTATGGCAGTGATAATGAATTTATGACCATTGGAAGAAGGAGGGTGAATCTTGCTTATGAGATCAAGTCCCCACTGACAAAAGGGCCAAGGAGACGCAAGTGGTTGAAGTTCTTGTGCTGGCGCATGTATGAGGTCTCCATGAATTTTGCATTGCTTACATTTCTTGACAAACTGATATGAATCTTTCTCCATATTGGGCCAGTAATATCCAGTCCTGATGAGTTTCTTGGCCAAGGTAAGACCACTAGCATGTGGACCACATATCCCTTCATGCACTTCCCGTAACGCAATCTGAGCTTCGTCACTTTCTAAATATCTAAGAAGAGTGCCATCTAGACCTCGCCAGTATAGGATATCAACTAAAATGACATATCGAGAGGATTGGCGAATGAAAGTGCGACGTTGGTTATTTGATAGATCAGGAGGTAGAGTATTGTCACGTAGGTATGTGAAAATGGAACCATATAATTGGGAATTGGGACCGACAATGCATATCGTCTCAGTAGGTATGATCTCATATGAAGGGACCAAAAGGTTATCCACCAAGAACTCATAGTGGGTCTCGTTTGGAGGTAAATCAATCAGGGAAGCAATTGTAGCCATGGCATCTGCGGTGCGATTCTGCTCTCTTGGTATCTGCTCAAAGTCTATCTTTGTGAAGTGTTGTTTCAGGTCATCCACCATTTGTTTATAAGGCATTAATTTTTCATCTTTTGTTTGGTAATCATCAGTTGCTTGACGGATGACAAGTTGAGAGTCCCCAAAAACACGAAGTTCCTGGATCTTCCATTGAACTGCAATTCGTAATCCTGTTGTTAATGCCTCATATTCCGCTATATTGTTAGTGCAAGGAAATGATAAGCAGTATGATTTTGGTATAGAATCCCCTTGAGGAGTTATAAAGAGGATGCCAGCTCCTACCCCATGCTGTGTGTATGAGCCATCGAAGTACAGTTGCCATGGCTTTGCATGTGACATTATCAAAATGGATTCATCTGGAAATTTTGAACTTAGAGGAACATCATCTATCATGGGAGCATCTGCTAATTGATCTATGATGGCTTGTCCTTTTATTACTTTTTTGTCCACATACTCGATGTCAAATTCACTCAGGATCATTACCCATTTGGCCAGTCGCCCAGTAAGTGTTGCTTTATTAAGAAGGTATTTCAATGGGTCTATCCTTGCAACTAACTTAGTCTTATGAGTGAGCATGTAATGTCGTAATTTCTACGAAGCAAAGACCACGACGAGACATGCACACTCAATTGGTGTGTAGTTTAGCTCATATCCTACCAATGTGCGACTGATATAATATACTACTTTTTCCTTGCCCTCAGCAATTTGTTGTGCTAAGAGTGCCCCCAGTGCTGTTGGAGTAGCTGATATGTATAGTAACAGAGGTTGATCTGGAACTGGTGGCATCAGAACTGGCAGATTTAGAAGATAATCTTTGAGCGTCTGGAAAGCCTGTTGACAGTTATCATCCCAGTTGAATTTGATGTTTTTATGTAGCAGGTGCTGAAAAGGATTACACTTATCTTCCAGTTGTGCTATGAATCTTCGAATGGACTGGAGTCTGCCTTGTAAGGATCGAAGTTGACTGATATTTCTTGGTGGTTGCATTTCCAAGATGGCCTTGACTTTTGCTAGATCAGCTTCAATTCCTCTTTTGGATACAATGAATCCTAGGAGCTTCCCGGAGGTTACTCCAAAGACACATTTCTTGGGGTTTAATCTTACTTTGTATTTTTCCAACCGATCAAAGACAACTGAAAGTATGTCCAAATGTGTATTTCTGTCTACGGATTTATCCAAGAGGTCATCGACATAATCTTCCACGGTGACGTGCATGAGATCATGAAAGATAGTGGTCATGGTTCTTTGATATGTAGCACCTGCATTCTTTAGCCCGAAAGGCATGACATTCCAGCAGAAACTTCCCCACAAACAAGTAAATGATGTTTTGTGTTGATCCTCGGGCGCGATCCTTATTTGATTATAACCAGAGAATCCATCCATCAATGATAACATTTCATGACTTGCTGTAAGATCAACAATCAAGTCAATATTTGGTAATGGGAAGTCATCCTTTGGACAAGCTTTGTTGATGTCTCTGAAATCTGTGCAAATTCTGATGCTGCGATCTGGTTTACTAACAGGTACCAAGTTGGAGATCCATTCAGGATAATCAATTGGGTGTATGAATCCGACATCTAGTAATTTCTCAAGTTTTGCTTTGACTAGTAATGCCACTTGTGGATGCATCTTTCTTAGTTTCTGTTTTACTGGTTTTTCCCCCAATTTGACTGTCAAATGATGCATTACCAAATCCGGATCCAATCTAGGCATATCAGCATATGACTAGGCAAAGTTGATTTGTCGCTCTTTGAAGAAACTTATGAATTTTGACCTTTCGAACTCTGTCAATGATTGAGCTAGGAATATGTTGTGTGGAACCTCTTCTGTACCAATGTTTGTTTTGATAGTCTCCTCTACCAACATGGATGACTTTTCCTCATATGATGCTGGGAGAATGTCGAGCCTTCCATCTTCGGGTGCCTTAGAGAGGTTTTCGCCCTCAGATACGTCCTTTCTTTTTACTTTTTTGGGGTCAGACAGTGCCACAGTGTGGTTTTCGCCATAAGACCCTTGATTTGTTCTTATTTTCACATTTTTGCGACTGGAAGGTCCGACACCCTCACCAAAATATGCCATGCTATTGAGTTCTATAGTGTATCCCGCTTTATGGTCTCCAAGAGGAAGATCATCCCGTATCCCTAGATAGTCTATAAAAGCTTCATCATTTTGGAATGTGTCAAACTGTGTAGGTCCTTCATGATCCCAGTCAATGAGTTGGTGGTGAACAAGGGGAAGGCCATTAATGTCTTTGAAGTTAGCGGAGCTAAGAGTGAAGATGTAGTTATATTTGGGTATGTCAAGGTAATTATCAAAGTCATCGATGGCACTCTCCTCATCAGTCTCGATTGTGAGCGAATCCAAATTATCATCACTAGTAGCGCATTCTGGGACAGGTGTTCTCATCCTATGTGATTTCAACCTAGAACCTTGAGACAAGGACCGTGTGGAATCCTCCTGGGTTGTTTCTTGACCAACTCTGAATCAAATATGTGCCTTAGGATCTCCTTTTCCTCTATACTTATCAAATTTAGGCGTCACAAAGTGTGTAGGAAAAGGAGGCATTGGAATGCTCTTGTCAAATGGATACGAACATATGTCTCTCATTGTGTATGTTGGCTTTGGTGTATTTATGTCCTCCATTTTCTTTTGTAAGTTCCTGATTTGTTGCTCCAAATTGCTCTTAGGTGGAGATCGACTTCTTAGACCATACCCCATGCTTGAGGCACCAATTGGAGGAGGAGCATGTTGCATATATGGATGATATTGATCATACACATGTTCATATGGAGGAGGTCTATAGTAATGCTGCATATATGGACCACTTGGTATAGATTCATGTTGAGGAACACCATATCTATTTTGTGCATGTATACCATACTCTACAGGCATGTCATGTTCTAATGTGTTGCCCCCAAATTTGACATAGGGTTTCCTTGTGTCCAAATTTTGAGCATGCCTTTGAATATCCAATTGCTTTGGTGGTTGATCCTTAGCATTGATATGTGATTGAGCATATTTGTCTGCATAAGACTTCCATAACGGTCTACGAAGGTGAGTATCATATGCTTGACCATGTGTATGTGGGACCTCTAGTTTTTGAAGCAAAGCTGATGGTGATTCAGGTACCATGTGTGGTCCTCTATTTCCTTCACTATTAGGTCTCCTTTGATCCATATTGGAGTGAGTTTGTTGCAAAGGTCGATTTTCCATTATTTGAGACATGTCAAAATCATGAGGTATCTTGGCTCCACTTTGTGCCATCATTTGTAAAAAGTATTGTCTATCCCTCCTCATTATTTCCTCAACCAATCGATTGAAATGGGGATTCATAATGGATTCTTCCACATTTGCCGAATGTACGAAAAAGTTGTCCACATTGTCATTGTGTGTAGCATTGTTGTTTGTAGTGTCCATGTTCTCAACATTTGGAATGTTTCTATAGGCATCCATGTCAGGTAATGTAGTATGATCAGAATTGAAAAAGATATCATTGTCATACTCATAAGAACTCATGTTTGCAGACTCTTGAGCCTCTTTAGTTTCTCTCCTAGATTTTTGAAGACGGGTTTCAACCATGTTATAGGTATTTGACCAAGATGTGAGAGACTAGATGAAAAATGGAAAAAGTATGGAAGACCAAGAGTTGGATGGAATGTAAATGAATCTGAGGTTTACTTGCAATGTCCAAAGTGGAAGACCAAGTATGTATGTAGTAGAGTAGGTGTGACTTCCAAAGAGAGGATAGTTTCTCTTGATGAGGTAAGTTGACCTTGACTCTAAGTAAAACCAAATGAGACCCAAAGGTAACAAACCTTGATGAGGGACCACTTAGCAAAGTGTTGTTGTATGTAGTGTGTTGACAAAGTATGATGAGGACAAGCAAGTGACCTTTTGACTCAAGTTTAGACAAGTGTGAATGTAAAGTGAGATGTGAAGCAATGATGGATTTTGTGAGACCCAAAGACAGGTTGACTGCTAAATGAAACCCTGGAGAAATGACCTAGGAAGCTCAAGAATTCCGAAACTGACTGTGTTTGTTTGCTGGACTGTAACAGTTTTTCCAATTATGGACATAGACACGCCTGTATACTTCACAGACGTGGTTTCTTGACGCAGACGTGGCTCTGTTCAACACAGACGCGTTTCTGAGATTTTTCGCAAAGTGTAATGTTGACTCTTGGAACACAGACATGTTTCTGCCCTTCATAGACGTGACTATAGAACACAGACGCTATTATATCAGACACATACACGTTTCTAAGATTTTTGCAAAGTGTAATCTTTATTCTAGGACACAGACGCGATTCTGCCCTTCACAGATGCGGCTATACAACACATACGCTATTATGTCAGACACAGATGCGTTTCTACAAAATTTTTGCAATTTTTCCAATCTGTGAAGTTGTTTTGTTGTGATCAAATCTAACTATTTGACTGTTTTTCGTGACAAGAGGACACAGTGTTGATGAAGACCCAATGTTTGCAAGTGTCTAGACTCAAAATGACTCCAAGAAAAGTGTGTGTTTGATGTAAAAATGTTTTGCATACACTTGAAGACACAAAAGACACAATGTTTTGTTGTTTGGTCTTGAATGTTTTGAATGTTTAAAATAAGTCAAGCACAATTCTTATGGCTGGCCAAGACAATAGTTGTTGATCCCACATGGGGTTTTACCCCCGAGGCTACGCTATTCAGAGCGGATACTTAGATGCTTGACCTCACTGGCTCCACCCTTGGCACTCACTTCTTGGGTCAACCAAGCATCAGTCCCCACGAAAACTCCCCGTGGTGAACTTTGTATCTCTACTAAGAACCGTATGTGTGTGGGCCGCTACCAGAGGTCCGACCTCCTGCCCCAACAACTAGAAGGATTTGGGCTTCTAAAACAAAAAGGTGCTAGTAAGGGCATCCGCTCGTGTGGCCATACATGCAGCACTTTCAGCTCTGTAAATACAGAAGGCTCCCAGCCGGTAGGGGTTACGCCCTAGAATTGATCAAATAAATTTGATCAAACGGATTTATGGGGAGACATAGTGTCGGTATGAACTAATCAGCACACGTTATCCATAGTTTTCACCATGAATACATTTGTTTATAGTGGTTTGGAAGAGGTGGGTTTTCCTCACTACCACTTGGGTCGTTCTCTTCTCACTAGTAGTCCTAATGACCACACGGGAAGACAGGCCCTCTAAAGATCAAACAAAAAGAGCCTATTGCTCAAGACACAAAAGACAATGATTCAATTTTAGTGCACCAATTGAAGTGTTTGCTAGTTTATGAAAATAAGGCACACAATAAAAATCTAAAAACCCTTGCCAAGGACCTGCAACAAAGAGTTGTTAGTAGTTTGGATTGTTTCAAATGATCACCCCTTCCTGCAAGCACACAAGTTAGGTAAATTTTAAACCCAAAAGACTTTGTGAAAATAGGGGCCTTCAACCAAACGATTTAGCTTTCAAGACAAGTTGCACCAATTTTGTTAGCTAGATCTGAAAATGTTAGCTCAAAATAAACCAGATCTGAAACCCTAAATGCAAAATCTAAAAACTGAATCAATAAAAATCCAAAATTTGAAACTAGTAAACACAGACGTGATTACCCTCAACACAGACGTGACTGGGTGACACAGATGCAACTACAGAACGCAGACGCGTCTTCTGGACACAGACGCGACTAAAAACATCGCAGACGCAACTTTATAACACAGACGCGCTTTCCTGGAACCTGCAAAATAAAATATTGCGAATAGAACAGACTCGATTCCAGAGGTCACAGACGCGCCAGAAAATAAAAAACGCGATCCGAAAGTGCGCAGACGCGAAAATATCAAAATGCTGCTGAAAACGTCAGATCTGCAACTTCAAAGACAAAATCTGCGACAAGATGTTAAATGCAAAAAGGGACAAGAGTCCCACTGGGCGTGCCAAAATGTATATGGTGAAAATGGATAACAATAATAACAATATTGAAAGGCTAAATGAATTCAACCACAAAACCCTAGCCTAACAACAACAAAGATCCACCATAACATATGAAGATTACCTAAGACAATGCAAATCAAACGAAATCACAAAGATTATACCATCACATGTCCAATAGGGTTTTGATCTCCATTCTTCCTATCTCCATTGATCTTGCTTGATATATTTGCTCTCAGATTTTATATGCACAAGAGCTCAACAAAGAATGAAATGTGGTTGCAAGTAGGATCGTAGTGTAGTCAATTGCATAAAATTCATTAGGATGCATCATTAGGGTTTGATAATGAAGGAAGCATCTCCTTATATAGAAGACACTATATGAAATGGAGGGATAAGATTGAGAGGTGTAAAAGGAGGTCAGCTATGATTAGAGGGTAGGTAAAAGAAATAATAAAATAATGAAAGGGGTAGGTAGTGTATGAATTAAGAGATGAATGACATGTGTCATGGGCAGAAAAGGTTAATGAATTAATTAAATAAATAAAGATTTATTTAATTAATAGAAGAAGTGGGATAATTAAATAAATAAAATATTTATTTAATTTAGGAAAAGGATAATTTAAATAAATAAATGTATTTATTTAAATGAGAAATAAGGCTAGAAGAGGATAAATGAATTAATTAAATAAATAAAGATTTATTTAATTAATAGAAGAATTAAGCTTAGATAATTAAATAAATAAAATATTTATTTAATTAGACATGACAATTTTGGGTGTCTACAATATCCATTGTGCAAGTCAGCCAGTAAGATATAATTTTATTGATCACATTGTAAAATCCATGCAAAAACAACTACTTATGATCAAAAAAGGTTCCTGTAAGACATTTAGATTCTCATCCTACTTGTGCTATCTCCTTCTATCCAAGTATCGTGCAATATTTGAGACCAACAAGCTTCAAATTGTGAGCTATAAGATTGATGAGAAGTCTGGGAAGAGAACAGACTGTCCAATATATGATTGGAGCCCAAAGATAAGGATGCATGATAATAGAAAAAACTACAACCATTTTGTAGACTTCTTTTTGGCACCAATTTTTAATGAAATTACAAGCACTCCAATGCCTAGGTTGCCTATGTCTTGTAGAGATTGCATTCAACTCGGAAGTCAAATAGAATTGGTTGACTGGTTCTTCATGGAAGAATTCACTGTGTTAAGGTTTTACAGATCGGTAGTAAAACCATACAGATTTCCAATACATGTGACAGAGAGGGTATTTGCATTAGAGTATGCACGGCAATTGGAGAGCACAAATAGGCACTTCCATGGTCAGCAAAAGAAGAGCATATTTCCTTCCTTGCCTTTCTCATGTGGAGGGTTCACATTTGAGAGAAAAGCATTCATTGTGGCACATGATTTCTTGACAGTTTTTAACTTTGGTGACAAGGGTCTCTGGCAGTATGATCCAATCGGTGTAGTTCAAGTAAGGATTAAGAAAAATGGGAACTCTTCAGCGTTATGTCAACATGAAAGTAAACCATTGCTAGAAAAGCTTAGAAACAAGGACTCCTGGGATGAGGTTAAAAAAGAGATGGAGAAAATTACAGCTGACAATAACATTTCAACAGAAGAAATTTCATCACAAATTATGGAGGGCCAGGGCATTTAAAATAGGAGGTCCTACAATTTCTACATAAAATATGCTAATCCATCTAATAAAACTATTCCCAAATCAATTCTGCATGAATGTAAAGAGAATTATTGGACTCAAACCAAAATAAATGATTTTTGGACTATGAGGAGGAATCTCGGTGAACCAAAGATAAGTGCAGAATTTGATAGCATCGACGAGGATGAAGAGTTTAGAAAATTGTGGAATATGGAGTATCCCACAACATCATATGATAGGAGTGAAGATGTTGATCAGTATGAGCCTGAGGTTGAGCCCACTCAAACAACTACTAAAGTCCCTAAAATATTAGGTGCAGTCAATAAAGCAATGAAAGAGAAATATATCAAAGGGTCAAGCATTGTGGAAAAAATGGGATTTGAAGGTGGTGGTCTAGGTCCCAGAGGAGAGGGCATTTGGTATCCACTTCAGGTACAAAATCCATCAGGGTCAAAATCAAAAGGTCCTTATAGACCAGTCATTGGACTTGATTCTTCAGATTCATCAGGGATAGGTACTACTCATTACCCTCAGGGTCCACCTACATTTGTTTTTGGTTCAAATCCACAACCACCACCACATCATGGTATTCCCATTGGTGGTGAATTAAGTGCCACTGCCACTGGTGGGGAATCTGGGGATAGTATTCCTATTATTGTTCAGTCAAGTGCCGCTGTGATTGGTGTTAGATAAGGGCAACAACAAAATATCTCTCGCAAGAGGCCACTAGAGGTAGATACTCAATCTCATACTATTGAGAATCCTATATCAAGTGCCATTGACACTACAAATCAATCATTTGCAGCTTCAGATCACACACCTCAAAAGACTATGAAAACTACACATGAAAGTGTTAGTGGGAGTGGGACAACATCAAGAACTGTTGTTGGTAATCCTAATCCCGATCAAGCATTAGTTAAAACCACAGGAATAAGTGGAACTGGAGCCTATGGTATTCCTATGTCACCTTTCAAACATTCAATTGCTTCAGCAACCCCAGATTTTCAATTTCGTGATTACTATGAAAAATTTGAACACACGACAAAAGCAAATAAAGAAAAAAAGAAAGCATTTCATAGGAATTCCGTGTCTGAAGTTGTAAATGAACAACCTGCAAGGAACAGGGTATTTCCAACATATGACCCACAGAAAGATATGATGGAGTTCATGGTTGTTATGCCCCTGGGCCCATCTAAAGATAAAAATCCACCACACAGTCAGATAGATCCCTCTCAATTTCAAGTTAGCACCCTCCAAATGGATTTCTCCAAAGTACATAATGTGGACAAAATTAGTGTGTCAAAAAGGACTAATGAAGTGGTTTACACTTCACTGCTAAAGGTGGAGAGAGAAAAAAATAAACTGGAGAAACAAATAGAAAAGTTATAGGCAGACCTGGAAAATGAGAAATCAAGGAGGAAAGCAACAGATAGCAAGTGCAATGAATTACAGAAAAGGATAAAAAATTCGGGCTCTGCAGTAGAAATTGCAGAGCAGGACAAGAAGGATGCAGAATTGAAGGACCTGACACAAAAATTGGCTAAAAGCAGTAATAAAATTGTTGAGGAAAAAGCTAGTTTTCAAAAATTATACAAAAGTTATGAGTCTGCTATTGCCGAAATGAAAAAATTACAGGACCTATTGGATCATGGGAAGGAAAAAGAAAAACATTTGCAAGAGGAAGTAGAGGAAGAAAGAAAAAAATGTGCACAAATGAAAGAAGACCTGCACAATGCAAATGATAAAATAAAAACTTTGGATGATAGATTCAAAGATAATATGAAAAATACAATGAAGTATATGCAAGAAAACATTTTGCGGCAAATAATGTAGAGGAGTGAGAAGTTGTGTGAATGGTTTCAATTGACTGAAAGTATGAGACAATTTTTTTTTAAAAATCAAAGGGCACTATGAGAAGAGCACACATGTTTATTCAAAAGAGGAAATGGCAAAAAAGATTCTAAAAGTAGTCTACAGTTCCAGTGATAGCTACTTGGCATCCAAGGGAATTAAGAGCCACATTGATGCCATAGTTAAGACATCATCTATCATTCAAAAATGCTAGAAGCTAAGGGAAACATTAGAAGTTATGGACAGTTGTGGAAAAAAGATAATGAAGCTGCAAGAAAAGAAAAATAATTTGATTAAACTTGGTTTGCCTAAGCCCGTTGACACAGAAAATAAATTCATTGGAGAAGAAGCTTACAAAAAAATCATGGAGAAAAAAATGAAGTCTGATTTAGACTTGCTTCCAAAGGACACAACTCCCAAAAGCTTTCTGGAATTCATCCAACCATTTACAACTTTAAATTCGTTATTGGATGAAACAGTGATGTCAAGTAAATCTTCTAAATATGGAATGTTGACGAAGTTGGAGTTGACTTTCCATAGTTTACAAAATATTGACCTTCCATCAGATGAAGAGTGGAGCACCCTACAAAAATTGGCACATAATTCTTAAGAATCATAGTATGTATTGCACAATTTTCTTCTTTTATTCTTAATTTCAAGGTTTTTTTTTTTCCTGTTTGCTATTTTGCTAATCCAGCCTATGAATCTAATTTATGAATAGGAAAAATATAGCACTTGCTATTGCTATTTTGCTAATCCAGCCTATGAATCTATGATGCACAGTGCAAAACTTCAGCCAGTAAATTTGTATTCTCAAATTCTCCCTTGCTTTAACATTTATGCATTTCTCTATTTCTGATTAGTAGGTTTTAGGCACTGCTATAGCTATTATCTATGTTTAATTTGTCATGACTCATGGCGTGAATTAATATTTAATTTTGAACTCTATTTTTTGAACAGGAGACATCAAACATGTAGAAGATGTTAAATTGCTAATACGGCCTATGATGGCCATATAAATATGTGCTGAGTTTGTGATTTTGATGTTCAGTGTTCACATGTTGCAAACTTGCAATTCGACCTGAAGCTGTTGTTGCTCCCTTGTTTCTATAAAAGGGAATTCAGGGTCATTTGCAATTTTGCAAAGGGTTCTGAAACTTTGTATTCACTTTTGCATGGACATTGGATAATCACATAGGAGTTGTTGTTACTCTCTTGTTTCTATAAAAGGAAATTCAGGGTCATTTGCAAAGGGTTCTAAAACTTTGTATTCACTTTTGCAATTAGCATGTAGAATCACACAGATTCATGTATTACTATTGAATGAATTGTATCATATGGCTATATTTTGAAAGAATTAATGAAAATCTAAGTTCTCGACATGTGTATTACTATTGAATGAAATTTATCATATGGTTCTAAAATATATCACACAGATTTGAGACTCAAACATGTATAAATAAACAATAAACATCTTTGTATCAATAAACACATTATGGTTTTTTTTTATTATACTATTTTAAATCTGGAAATAGAAAGTTGAAAAATAAAATTACAAATCAATATTAAATTCTAATTGCAAAAAGTAATATGCTTTTGTAATATGAATGATGAGATATAGTAATAAGATTAATAAATACCAATCTCTTACAGTTGCCATTCATCCTCATCAAATTCAGTGCTTTCTTGATTCTCATCTGTGGTTTATTTACTCTAAGATTGAGTCTACATATCTTCGCCGAACTGCATCTCAATGCTACCAATAGGTCCACTAGTCCCACTGGCACTTTGGTTTGAAGTGTTTCCCAAACCTCTTCTTTCACATTTGGACCTCTAGATTTGCAGTGCCCTATCATAAGGAAAAGTGTGGACATCATACCTAGATGTATAGAGCCTCAAGCAATTTTCCAAATTTTTGTCTAGTTTGTTTCTTAGCTTTGATTTTAGGAACCCCAAAGCACTGAAAACTCTCTCATCTTCCACCGAACCCAATATCATGGTAAGACATAAAGCAACAAGCTTCACATATTCTGGCATTGAATCACGCAAGGATGCATTCTTAGCTATATATTTCCAAACCCTTGTTACTGATCCCTCTTCGCGGGGGTTCTCCATTTTGGCATATTGTTGTTTCATAGTGTATGCAAAACAAGATGATTGCTCTCAAAATGAGTTTCGCCTAATATTCCATTTATAGTTACTCCATTCAATTCTCTGGATATGCAAAATTGTTTTATCAAAGTCAGTAGCTTACTTCAAAAATAAGATGCACTGTTGAGGCTCCAATAATGAGGAAACACAATAGACATGGCTTCGAGTAGGTTGTCAGGAGGGAATCTGCTTCTAATTTCTAAGGAAAGATCATATGCAATTTTCTTCACAGAAGTAGTTACAGTCTCAACAATCTTGTCGAAATCTTCCTTTGTAACTCTTGCTAGTTTCTTCCTGGGGCGCTTTCCTGGTTCCTCGGGGTCAATCGTGGCATAGAAGTGCATTGGTATCTCAACTCCCCGTACATTGGCACATACCTCCCCGTTTGCACCGCTTTGTAAAAAGTTATCAGGATTGTTCAAATCTATGAGTGTCCGCCACTTAACAAATTTTTCATCAGATAGTGTTGGTTCATTTCGATAGAGATTGTCGAGGGTCATGCATGTCATCTTACGCAGTGTAGCATATTCTGCAATATACAAAGCTCTTTTTTGAGCAGCCTTCATAATATTCCTCATTTCCTCTAGCATGGGCAGAAGAGCTGCTAAAGTTAAGAGTGTCTCTAAATTACTTAACCTGCCAAGAAGTTCAGGAAATTTTGGTTGATTTGATTCGTCGCGACTTGTGTGAAATAGTCCAATCAAGGATGGATATTCTGAAAACACTCGATGCGCTGGACCATCCAAATAGATCCATCTGGTATCATTATCCTTGAGAAGCTTGTTCCCATCAGTTAATCCATCAGCAAAGTGTTGAAATTCCATAAATCGCTTGGGACTTCGACAGAAGTGTGAGTAGAGCTCTCTGATTAAAATTTCAATTTTTTTAACCGAAGCAAACTTGCTCACAATTCCAAAAGCTAGATTCATTCTGTGAGCCATGCAGTGAATTGCAGTAATGTACGGTGCAAATGAAGTTTCAATCTTTGTACAAAGACCATTCCTGTGACCTTGCATTACTGAAGCTCCATCTGCTCCAACACAAACCAATTTTTTGGCTACCGTCATGTCATCCATACCTCCGTATTCAATTAAACTTCTCTTTACTAGTTGAAATAAATTTTTCGCTGTCGCACTCTCCTTCATTTTAGCAATAGATAGTAGATGAGGTTGGCGGGTATGATTCTCTACAGTATAAACATGCATGCATACCCATGAAGTATTGTCTACTGCCATAACTTCGTCTAAAGAAAATGCAATGAAGTTTGACTCTTTTATTTTTCCATGTACATCTTCTATTTCAACCTCAGCAAGACAACTTGCCCATTCCCATCCACTGTTTACTGACCAGTGTCTATTAGGATAGTTAGGAACTTTCAAAAAGTGTAATAAACCACTAGTTGATGGGAAATCTGTCATAGCATGCCCTCTGCTCAAAATATGAAAAACAACGCTTAACTGAACAACTTTTCGCAGTTGTTCTATTTGCATTGCTTTTCCAAAAACAACTTCAATAGAACCTTTAACTTCAGCAGGCTTCATCTGTAATTTCTCATGAAAATAATACTCTTCGGCATTCCTCACATGTTTACATTCATCCTTTGTTTTCCATCTTATCACTGATTTTTCAACCCCGTCTATCATTTGTTTTTCATAAACTTTACCCATATGCTTTTCTATGGTGTCAAATTTTAGCTGCAACCTAATTTCCTTCTTATTTTTCCAAGTGCAAATCTTACACCTACATTCTATTGGAGGCTCGCCTTCAATTGGATTCTCCACTGGTTCAATGAATGGATACTTTGATGCCCAATTAATTTGAAAATTCCTGACTGACATATCCCACTCCCGATCCTTTTTTGATTGTGGTTCACCATTTTTTGATATGGCTTTTCTTTTCCCCTTCCGTGCATTATCATCAATGGAATTATCACCCAAGTCGATTATATCATTCCAGCTAACTTGGGTATCTACCAGATAATCTTCTTCAAGATCATCCTGATATGAGATATCAGGTTCGCCGCCATCTTCAACATGCGGTGCAGGTTGCAAATTTTGTACTTGTACTTGTGATGATGTACCTTCCTGATTTTCACTAGTGCCACAATCTTTTCCAATGCCAAAGTACGAAGACAACGTTCTGCTTTTTGTTGGCCTCTCCTGGCCTTCCCCACATTCAGGTTTCCTACCCCTCTTCCTGTTCGACATCTCCAACGAAATAAAGGCTGCCAAAAAAATATCAATTTGCTGAAGAAGCAATAATAGACTATAATGTATAATATACCAGTTCAAAAATATGATCGCTCACCTTTAGGCTTTAGGTAACTAGTAGTCGCCAATACAGTCAACAACAATGATTTTCCTTGGTCTGAAACTTTGCTATTGATTAGAATTCAGAGCCTAGAACCCACCAGATTGTGTTGAGATAGCTCTGATCTTTGCATGTATTTATACCAATCCTTATATGGCGAATTCCATGGGAATTTACTAGTATACAAATATTTGGCGAATCCTGTGTAATTATAGCACGACTTATGTAATTTTCAAGGCGATTATAGGTTGTCCAAATACGAATTATGTAATTTTCGAGGTGATTATAGGTCGTCCAAATACGACTTACATAATTTTCGAGGCGATTATAGGTCATCCAAATAATAGGCGAATAGCGAATACAATATAGTTGGCGAAAGTTGGGATGACTGGAGACACGCGTCGACAAGATGTCGGGCGAATTGGGTCCCCCCGGATAACAAATCTTCACATGCCTATAGGCAAATTAAGGTCATCTATTAAGGCAACCTCGGAGAGTGTAGGCAAAATAATTAAATTTACCGTGTGTCCACCATATATTGTATTGGCGAAATCATCGCATAGAAACATTTAATTGCATAAAACATATGGCGATCAGGCCGTGACGTTGACGGAAATTGATAATGTTCTAGCAACATGGCCACCCCCAGATGGTACAAAATATTTGCCATTTCTGACAGGGCCGACGTGAAAAATTTGCCATTGGCGAATATTCACCACTAAAGTAATCTCTACAAGGTAGCCTAGGAAAAAGAAGAAGAGGAGAAGAAAAGACAAGAGGAGATCAAGGCAAAGGAAGGAGGACAGACTCCTAAAGCAACCAGAGATCAAGAAGCAAGTTGATCCTACCGGTCCCATCGATTTCACTCTTGTTTGACTTACTCAATCGGTTGATGAAAGTGATCTACTAAGGAGCATTCAACTAGCTCAGGTTTGATTGGAAGAACTGAGGAAAAATAAAGAACAAGATGTCATTCAATTTACTATTGACACTCTTTCCAATCTAATTCCTGTTGGCATTTTCAGTGGAAGGAGATTGTTGATATTCATTAAGGATATTGAGAAGGTTGTTGGAGATTATTGATACAATTGAAGAAGGATGATAACTATCTTTATAACATTATTTTGTCATTGATGTCAAGAAACTGATTTTCTGATTCAGTATGATGTTTCCATATCTTAAGAAGATTGATTTGAAGAGAATTAAGTAGTCGGTAAAAGACACAGAAAGAATGTGATAAGAAAGGGGAGAAATAAGTTATTTAATGGGCAACTATTACCGAGTTAGAAAATGATGAGATCATGATGTTTATATTGTTTTTATATCCTACAAATGTTGTTGATTGTAAGGTTAATACTATACTATGTCACCGAGTAAAGAACCTAGTCGGTAAACCCTAAGGAACCTAGTCGGTAAACCCTAAGGTTATCGATATCAGTTAATGAAGGTGGAATGTCTACCGAGTAAAGTTTAGTATTTACCGAGTTGAAACCGAGTTATGGCAGATCGCATTGGATGGATAAAAGCATTATTTAATGAAGGACAATGATGAGCTGGAGATGTATAAATGATTGGTATGCCACACATGAAGTTTGTTAAGGATCTATGGCAATGGAAGATCGGCAGGAAGATCTATAGCTCAGATTGAACCACAATAACCTTGTGTAAGTTCCAAGGAAGGAATGCAAGTCCCTAGGCAAGGTAAAACGTTTTCAAATTGAAGGATGCATTGAACCTACTCAAGATTGAAGATCTGATGACTAAGATTGATCATGGGAAATATGATCAAGGAGATTTAGTGGTTAGCAAATTGTTTATAAATAAGAAATTGTTGATGAACAATGTATGCGGGCAAGTGTAAGCACAAGGATGCTACATAGTGATTACCGAGCATAGAAGCTTGAAGACCTGTTTGAATAACAGAGTAAGGAGCCCAGCAGCGGGACAAGATAAGTCCTATGACAAGATTTTTTTGAGCAAATAAGAATCTTCTTTAGCATTTTAGATGTGAAGTTGCAGATATATATTTATTACTGTTATTTTGTAAGTGATAGAAAATCTCTTAACCGAGTGGACTTAACAGTCTTATTTGTAAACCTTCTAGCAAGGTGACATTCTAAATGAGTGTTTGAAATCCTTTAACAACGTCACTTCTAACAAAGTGAAGATCCTAACAGATCTAAGGGAAATCCCTTAACCGGGTCACATCTAGAAGATTATGAAGAATTTGTTTATGTTCAACCGAGAAGTCCTAATGAGAAAGCTGCTGAAGAAAATGAAGATAATGTCTAGTTACCGAGTGATGAAGAAGATCATACAGAACCTACCGAGCCTATATTAGCCAAATATGTCAAAAGACATCATGCATCAAGTCAAATTATAGGAGATAAGGATGATCCAGTGATGACAAGGAACAAACTGAGATAGAACACATGTCTGGTATCTGAATTTGAACCGAGAATAGTAAAAGAGGTATTTAACAGTGAAGATTGGGTAAACGCTATGACAGAAGAGATTGATCAAATCAAGAAGAATGACACATGGACACTGATCCCAAGATCGAAGGACAAAAATGTAATCGATACAAAGTGGATTTTCAGAAACAAGCTAAATGAAAAAGGTGAGGTCATTCAGAACAAAGCAAGACTGGTTTGCAAAAGTTATGCTCAAGAAGAAGGAATAGATTATGGTGAGACTTTTGCACCTATGGCTAGACTTGAGTGAGTAAGAACATTGTTGGCATATGCTGCTTTCAAAAATTTCAAGGTATATCAAATGGATGTTAAATTTGTATTTTTGAATGGTATACTAGAAGAAGAAGTTTACATTGAACAACCTGAAGGATTTGTTGAAGACAGAGTAAAGATCAGGTATGTAAATTGAACAAAGCTTTATATGGTCTGAAACAAGCACCTAGAGCATGGTATAAGAGACTGCACTCTTACTTAATCAAGATTGGTTTTATAAGGACAAGTGAAAACAACATGATGTACATGAAGAGTGATGAGGACAATGGAATACTGATCTCAGCCATATTTGTTGATGATATAATTTTTTGTGATAATGACTCCTTATGCAAGAACTTTGGAAATGAAATGAGAAAAGAATTTGAGATGTCATTAATTGGTGAGATAAATTATTTTATAGGTTTACAGATACTGCAAATGAAAGATGAGATTTTCATTACTCAATCCAAGTACATAAAGGAAATCTTGAAGAAATTTGGAATGGAGTCCGATTCTAAACCAGTAAGTACTCCTATGACTACTAATTGTAAACTATCAAAGAATGATGAATCTGCATCTGTTGATGAGACACTTTACCAATCTATGATTGGGAAGTTGCAATATGTTGTGCATAGTAGACCGGATATAGCACATACAGTAGGTATTGTTGCAAGATTCTCTGTAGATCCCAAGGAAACCCATATGACAACAATCAAGAGAATTTTCAGATACCTGAGAGGCATTGAAGATTATGGCTTAGTATATGAAAAGAGACATGATTTTGATTTAAAATTTTATACTGATGCTGATTGGGTAGGCAACATAGATGATAGGAAAAGCACAATTGGAAGAGCTTTCTATTTAGGAGAAAGACTAGTGAGTTGGCTTAGGAAGAAACAAGGATGTATCTCACAGTCAACAACAAAAGCTGAATATGTTGCTGCAGCATTGAATTGTACCAATATAGCATGGATCAAACAACTATTGGAAGGTATGAATGAGAAAGTTACCGAGCCAATAATTATATTATGTGATAATACTAGTGCCATTAAAATTTCAAAGAATCCGGTAATGCACTCTAAGACAAAGCATATCTCTATAAAGTATCATTATCTCAGAGAAGAAGTTCAAGAGAAGAAAGTTGTGCTGGAATATATTAGTTCAAAGGAGCAATTGGTAGACATCTTCACAAAGCCACTTCCAAGGGACACTTTTGAGTATCTTAGAAGCAAGTTAGGGGTCCTACCCCTATCTTCTACTCACTGACTGAGTTCGGTGAAAGAATCAATTCGATGAATCTACAGAATATTATGTGTGGATTGATACTGATTTATGCACTTTAGAAGGTTTTCTAAAGGTGTGCAGGGAATAGTGAATAGAGACAAGTTGCTCTGACCGAGACTGAGATGATACACAACAAGGCAAATCACTTCACAGAGGAAGAAATCATGATTTAGTTCTTTTACTTTTTGGCATTGTTGTCAAAGGGGGAGAAGACTAAATGGTAAAGTCCTAAATGAAGAAGATAACGAAAGACTAATGACAGGGGGAGAAGAATATGAAAGGGAGAAGACTTTAGGAGATTTTAATAGCTCAAGGATAATAGGAGAAGTCTAACAACAATCTGAATCCAAATCAATTTGACTATCTTGTTGGTATTACCATTTAAAAGTTGGTTTTGCCATCAATGCCAAAGGGGGAGATTGTTGGCATTTTCAGTGGAAGGAGATTGTTGATATTCATTAAGGATATTGAGAAGGTTGTTGGAGATTATTGATATAACTGAAGAAGGATGATAACTATCTTTATAACATTATTTTATCATTGATGTTAAGAAATTGATTTTCTGATTCATATGATGTTGTCATATCTTAAGAAGATTGATTTGAAGAGAATTAAGTAGTCGGTAAAAGACATAGAAAGAATGTAATAAGAAAGGGGAGAAATAAGTTATTCAATGGGAAACAATTACCGAGTTAGAAAATGATGAGATCATGATGTTTAGATTGTTTTGATATCCTACAAATGTTGTTGATTGTAAGGTTAATACTATACTATGTCACCGAGTAAAGAACCTAGTCGGTAAACCCTAAGGTTATTGATATCGGTTAATGAAGGCGGAATGTCTACCGAGTAAAGTTTTGTATTTACCGAGTTGCAATCGAGTTATGACATATCGCATTGGATGGATAAAAGCATTATTTAATGAAGGACAATGATGAGCTGGAGATGTATAAATGATTGGTATGCTGCGCATGATGTTTGTTAAGGATCTATGGTAATGGAAGATTGACAGGAAGATCTACAGCTCAGATTGAACTGCAATAACCTTGTGCAAGTTCCAAGAAAGGAATGCAAGTCCCTAGGCAAGGTAAAATGTTTTCAGATCGAAGGATGCATTGGACCTAGTCAAGATTGAAGATCTGATGGCTAAGATTGATCATGGGAAATGTGATCAAGTAGATTCAGCGGTTAGCAAATTGTTTATAAATAAGAAACTATTGATGAACAATGTATACAGGAAAGTGTAAGCACAAGGATGCTACATAGTGATTACCGAGCACAGAAGCTTGAAGACCTATTTGAATAACAGAGTAAGGAGCCCAGCAGAGGGACAAGATAAGTCCTATGATAGGATTGTTTTGATCAAATAAGAATCTACTTTAGCATTTTAGATGTGAAGTTGCAGATATATCTTTATTATTGTTATTTTGTAAGTGATAGAAAATCTCTTAACCGAGTGGACTTAACAGTCTTATTTGTAAACCCTCTAGCAAGGTGACATTCTAAATGAGTGTTTGAAATCCTTTAACAAGGTCACTTCTAATAAAATGAAGATCCTAACAGATCTAAGGGAAATCCCTTAACTGGGTCACATCTAGCAATGTGTTTGTAATCTTAACAAGTTTTTCTTTTAACCGAGCATACTCTAGAAGAGTATATTTCTTAGTGGGTCCAAAATCCCATAGTGGTTTTTCCCTATTTGGGTTTCCACGTTAAATCTGTTGTTATATGTGTTATGATGATTATGTGTTTATGAGTTTGCATGTTTAGCAGTTTTTGGTTATATTGCTGAAGTATAAGTTACCGAGGTTGAATCTGTTGATTTTATGGAAGATTAAGTTTGTATGATTCACCCCCCCCCTCATCCTGTTAGCTATTGGCATCAAAACTTTACAATTCCCGGTACTAACCTTCCCAGTACTGATTCCTCGTTGGCCAAGTTAAAACTTTTTTGCACAGTGGTAGATGATCAATTGCAATGTTTAGAAGATGTTGCCCAAGTTTCTACAAAGAAGAAGCATGAAAAAGCTCTAAAAATTTCAGTAGTAAAGCAAATGGATGTAGACAGAGAAAAACTACTTAAGCAGAAGGATGATATAAGTTTAGCTATGGGTGAAGGCAACCTACTCTTGAGAAAAATCTTCGAACCTCACCTATTTTGTGAAAATGCTCTGAAATAGAAGAGTCAACTCCAATCGGAGTTAAAGAAGTATATCGGCAACTTCAAATTGCCATATGATTCGTTCATAGTGTATGGACAGACTGTTCACACTCACCAGTATCAGATTACAAAGATTGAATCAGAGATCTGCAAGCTGACTCAAGATCTGCAGGAGCTCTAGTTGCTTCTATTACCAAAATTGCAGGTTCTTCAAAAGTGCATGTTGAACTTGGAGGCTATTACTGTAACACAAGAGATGAGCACCATCGATGCAATCAAAGAATTAGCCTTCCAGATGAAGACCGAGAGTGAAATTGCTGCCTCACTTCTTGATTCATGGTCTTTAGACATGAAGAATTTTCTGAAAAACTTTAAATCTCTTTTTGAGAAGTTTTACTCTTTATTGTCATGAACATATACTCTGTTTTATGTTATGCAATATAACTTTGGTAAATTTCGGTGAAAAAGGGAGTGTTTGCATTACTTTGTCATTGTTGGCAAAGGGGGAGTAGTGTATATGCTTAGGGGGAGTAATTTTGATTATGGCATCTGTTTTTGTTTTGTAAGCACTTAGATGTCAAAATTTTCCTAAGTCTTGCCATCAATGTCAAAGGGGGAGATTGTTGGTATTTTGATAATGTTCAAGTTGTGATTGTCATTGATGGACACACACTTATTTTATGTATGAGTTATTCTCCATTGGTAATATGTGTTGTGTTGTTCACACCGGTAGTATATGCCATTGTATGTATAGTCTTTGTTTGTAGAAGACTATCGGTGTTTTGAAGAAGAAGCTTACCGGTCGTAGTGGTATGAAGACCTCAAGTGGAACGAAGACCCTAGTGATAGTTAATCTTTTGATCGGAACATTATGTTCTAGTTTTCCAGTCTTTATTCATTAACCGGTAATTGGTATACTGTGCCAACTGGTATAATTTTAAAGTGTGATGAGTTATCATCCACCGACACTTTAGCGGTGCTTCTGTGCCGTGTTACCAAATATGTCTAGATGCACTGTACCTAGGAAATTATAGTCTAATCTTATTGGATCGACATGAAATCAGATTCCTATATGAGGACATCATGTCTAGGGTTTTGAAGGATTGATATGTGCGAGTATTATAGAGCAGATTAGGTATGTGTGAAATAGGTATCTCACTGCAGAGCTTGTGAGTGCAAAGGATAGAAGACTGAAGTAATGCTGTAATGCATTAACGGAGAACTATCAAGGATCTAATCAAGCATTCTGTACTACCTTCTAGATCATTCACTTGTTGATTACTAATCTCTTCGACAAGTCTGAAACCCTTAACCAGGTAGGCCCAGCCAAGCCTATTGTAAATCCTCTAACAAGGTGGTTCACAGTCATGGATTTGAAATCCTTTAACATGGTAGTCTTTAACAGGACTTATCTCCTAACAAAGATCTGGATTCCTAACAGGATCTGTTCTGGTGAAGAACATTGTAAGGCCTTAACCGGTCTAGTTACTATTCTGTAGATAGTTGACTTGTGATTTTTACTCACTGTGGTTTTTCCTATTTGGGTTTCCACGTCAAAATATCTTGTGTTATGGTGATTGTGCTTTTGTGGGTGAATGCTCTATTTGCTATTTGGCTTATTTATGTTTTAACCAATTTGTTGTTTAAACTACTACACTGGTCTGCTAAAAAATTGTTTAAGAGTTCGGTTAAGTTTTTAGGCACACTAATTCACCCCCCCTCTTAGTATTCATCACAAACTACAATAAAAAATGAAGACTGAACTACAAGAATAACATCTCCTATGCCTGAGTACAATTTCAGTTTAAGCTCAATACCGAAGGTCTAAAACCTCTTACACAAACCCAATTCGATCACCTACTATAGACCAAATCTTGTGCATATGATTATAACTTTATTCGCACATAGATAATCAAATAACCATTCATCCATCACATGATCTACAAAGAGATCTTACATCATATTTATACCAACTCGGGACCTAAACAATTAGGTTGGCCACCTAAAAGATAATACAATAAATCCGTTACATAATCCCACAAACCAATGATAAACCAAGTCGTCCTAAGACCGAAACAACATTAACCAAACAATAAATCCAATTGGTAATGTATCAAGAGCATCAACCAACACGTTACATAAACTGGTCCATAACCTAACAGAATAGAACTGGACCTAAAATAGGTCACCTTAAGCCAAATGAAACACCATCGATCAACTAGAACATGAACATGATAACCATCAACATCCTGATAACCTTCTATAAGCCGCAACAACACCACTTATCGAATTCATCAAAAGATCTTCAACAAAGCTCTGCCGGTAAAACCCTTACCGCTAACCAAAAGGCTTACGAGAACAAATGATAGCTTTTGGATCATCAAATCCCGAACCAACTGAATTTGATACGCATAAGGAACGCATGAATAACCAATCCAAACCAATTCCACAAGCTGGAACATACTGGAGAAGATCTCCAGATCAACATCATAATCCAACCACTCTACTGGAACCTGGTAGACATCAAAACAACTAGTGTTGACATCAATGACAAACATCAATGCAACACATAATAAATTCCTCCAAATTTCCAACACTTCTTAGCTTCCTTGTTCCAAAATTGTACTTATGTCTACATATCAAATTTGAAACCACTTGTTCATGTTAATTTATATCAATTTTACACCTTTAGCCCTAGATCTTGCATTTAATTTACATCTTTTCATAGTTCATTTTCAACTCAAACAAGGAGACTTGAATCCACCTTTTGCTTAGTCCTTTTAAAACATATTTGTGATCGATCCAAGTGAATTCACCCCTCTCCTTAATGTAATGTCTGGGTAATAGGTCTACTTCCTAGTTTGTATGCATAAACTTGTGAACCCTATTTCTATCTTTTTCAATAACTTAAACTTAGGAAAGTATTGAAGTTTCCATGAAAATTTTTGTAGTTCAAAGGAAATAGAGTATTAACAAACTAATAAAAGAGACAATTAAATAGGCTCATTAACCATTATAACTCCACCTTACTACTAGGGCTATAATTATTGAGATCACCACTCATGTTTTCGATCATTTTCCTAATCATCCAAAATTAACATCCACTATTTTACAATCAAGCTAAATTTCCTACATTTTTTATCCACCACTTGACAATATGGATATTTTTGCCAAATTTGTGTTCATGTAAATACAATTATCACTCTCAAATATTTGTGTTACACATCTTATCTACTCAATTTGGATTGAGTGGTTTTTTAATTTTTTGGGTCCTTTGAAGAATTTTGTTTTTGGCTCCTTTCTTTAGTTTCTTCTATGCCTAATGCCCATTTCTACCTAAAACTATATTTTTAGTAAACCACGTAGAACAAACCATGTGCATTAGTAGGTCTACAAGAGGAAAGAGATGATTTATTTATTCTTCTATGAGTATAAGATTCCTCCCATCTATTTATTTATTTGGTTTCATTATTATAGATGGTATTTTATGATTATACATCTATGCCCTATGGCTTTTTGATTCCTTTTGCTAATTTTCTCTACTTATTTTCATTATTAGAGATGATACAAAAAATTTTAGTGTTGAGTCTTTGGCAATGACCTTAAACATAACAGCACCTTTATAGTATCGTATTCATAAAATATTTTGAGTAATAGCTAGTTATTAGAACTGGAAAAGGGTACTCATCAAATCACATAAACATAATGTCATGTTTTATTTAGTGCAATAGATGAACCTACAACATCATTTTTTGTATCAAATGTTGATGAACACATGAATGCCTTACTTGAAGGTTGCAATGAGGTGCATGAAAATGATATTGTGTTACAAAGGAGTCTTAATATGGTAAGAATAACAATATAAATAAGTTTACCTTACAAAGTGATAAAAAAATGAGCATTATATATGAAAGGGAGAAAGAAAAGTCGTAAAAATTGAACATGATTTGGATGTATTAAGAGAATTCATAAAATGTCAATCCTTGATTGAAGTAATGTACTAATATATTGGTCCACAGTAGATAAAACTCTTAATACTTTATTTATCTTAAGTGAGATGGATACTTCTAAATTTATCTTATATTTAAGAAAATGAACATTCTTCTAAAAAATGCAAGAAAGAAGTATGAATATTTTAGAATATATCAAAGCTACATAAAATGAAACACATGCTCCTATAATAATCTTTAGATGTGTTAGGAGATTTATTCCTCAATCTAAAATTTAATAGTTGATACTTAATGGCAATGGAAGCTTTTTAGTGCTAGATGCACTACCAAACAAGTACCAATTATAATGGAAGCTTTTGGCAATATTATTAAGCCTATAAGTACTACTTTAAAGGATATAAAAAGATCTCTTTCCTTGGATATTAGAGAGTGGTTATCTTAAGATAAACTACTTGAATTCTAGAATAGCTATCAATGATTTGATTTTCTAATAAAATGGATAGGCCAAATATTTCTCTAACAGTTTAGAATTGAATAAGCAATGCAAGAAAGGAACTATAAAGGCTGAAAATATATAGGTTTTTTATTCTTTGGGAAAAAAATATATTTTCAAATGAGATGATTTCAACCAAAACTACTTTGCACCTACATGGCAAAAAAGAGTTGACCAAAACTCTTTCATCTAAAAATATTAAATTGACATGTTTGTAAATCTTTTAATGTGCTTTATTCATGTCCTTAGTGCAATCTTAAGAATCAAGAAGAATAATCAACTATAAATATTTTGTGTGTAACATCATAGAATTTAAGATTATTCAGTAATATCTAGAAGTTATAATCATTTACCTATCAGCCTTAGTCACTATTTCTACTCACTTTTGCCTAGCTACATGACGTCTTCATAAATCAATAGTATCAAACCCATTACAAGTCTTGAAATCTATTACAATCATTTTAGTAATATTTGTATAAATTATATTTCGGTTAGCAAAGTGTTCATCACTATTGGATCACTATTTAGAGTTGATATTTGAGCATATTTATCTTATTTATCTCATATTATAGTTATCTCGTTTCATATTGGTTTGTTTGATTAAAATTATTTAGTGACGTTTTACTCTCATAAAACCCCTATAAGTGATTTCAAATGTAATTTAGTAACTTATTTTTTGGATAATGGTTGAATTTTAAAGATTCTCTAGATCCATTGATGGAGTCAAAAGTATCAATGAAGAAAGTGATAAGGTTTTTTCAATCTTTTTCAAATACATCCAGTTAAATTTGATCTCAAGATTGAAGAAATTTCAAAAATTGATACTTTTGAAGAAATTATTATACCCCTATTTCAAAATCTAGAAGTGTACATAAGAAGAGTGCTTTAGATTCAAATCCTTTCAAGAATTTTGTATCTATAACTAGTTTCAAGTAGTTTGTCATTGTTGAAATGAAAGTGGTTGAATTAACCATAAAATATGATCCTAGTCAAACCTTCCAATCTAAAACAATGTCTATCTTTCATAAGGAAGAAATAGAATACATAAGAATACATAAGATGTGAATTTCATGCATTTTGGAAAAAATAATATCTATATAAGATAATGTGTTCTAAAAATATTTAACCTATTATATATGTAGATGTTCCTAACTATCATCAAGTTCAATATGAACATGCATGTCAACTATCTAGATTGCCTAGGCTACCCAAAACAAATCTCTATTTTTCATTTTCCCTAACCTTATGGTAAGTGCATGTGACCATGGTTTTCTAGAGGTTAAGCATGGTTCACTATACTATTGGAGATTCTTCTTCTCTCCTTATAGTCTAAATATACTTGCGAGATTCAAGTATGCATCTATGCAAATCCAATGCTATAGTTTATGGTCAATAGTAATTATCCAAATATCTTAGAAAATCTATTATATACCAAAACTTGAAATGGAGAAGTCAAAGTCTAGAAGGCACATATAAAAATTATTGATATTCTTACATGATAAAAAATAGACTAGATGGAAAATGTAGCTCCCAAACTACTAGAAGCTACTAAGCTTATATGTGAAATGAAAGAAAACTAGATAAACATCATTATGCCCATAAGTCCATCCTCAAGATAGTTTAATAACAATCTATTTGAAGGCTATTTAATTTTTGCCAAGTCTTCCTATAATTCCTCCTCTAGTCTTCCTATAATTCCTCCTCTAGTCAAAGAAGAGTTAATTTTATTCTAAAATCTGAAAAATAGCCTATCAACCAAGCTCTAAATCCTTTTAGAAAAGATATAGAGAAAGAAAAAGGGAAATAAAATAATGAAAGAACACCCTTTCTATGGAATAGTTCAAACCTTAGTTAGAGAAGTCTAAGGTTCACTCACATGCTATAAAAAAAGGAATAAGTTTCCAAGTAAAAAACTAGTAGATGGATTTCTTTATGAGGATTTTATAGAATAGTAGATGAATCTATTGAACTATTCCAATATAATGGGTATTCATTGCATTTCCAGATTATATGATCATCTACCAAAAAATCATAGATGATATGTAATCTTCAAAATAATCTTGACATAGTCTCCGTATATATAACCAAGTGGATATAAAACTTGAAGAATCAACATATGCTCTATAATGGCTAAATAATGAAAATAAAAATTCATCATCTACTTTAATACCCTCTTCTTCTACAAAAAAAGAAGAAGAAAGAATTATTACAAGTCCACAAGAAGGTGTCAAGAAGGATTGATACACCAACACTATTTATTTTATAAGGTCAATTCCCTATCTAGCTTTGGTACTTAATAATAGATAATATCTATATTGGTGTAATTTAGAATAAGGATTTCACCAATTAAGATAATAAAACCATCAACTAACCAAATTAACCAAACATTGAAAGAGGGGCGAATCCAATAGATCTATCCACAATCCAAATAAGGAAAGGGCTGAAATTCTAATTAGATTCACTGGTTATTGTTAGTTACCCTTTTTCTTAGTTGAAATTGGATGTAAATTATGAAATTAGGGTAAAATAATGAATAATTGAAGTAAACTATGGAAAACAAATTGCTATAGATATCCCATGGAGCCACAAACTGAGATAAGGGAAAAAGAAGATGTTTAGAACATGTTCCCAGAAGTTCAGCCTGATTTTTTGAGACCAAGTAGTACATATTCGCCCCGGTCCTCTAAAGTTTGCTCCATTGAAAGATGAACCTTTTCGTCACCATCAACTCTATCAAAATATCTAAGTACAACTCTTGAACCTGTTTCCTACACAAAAAGAAAGGGAAAATGTTGTGGATAGGGGTTTACCTTAGGTCAAACCCTCATTTAGGAATTAACCTTGAAATTAAAATAGTAATTGGAATGGAAATTATAAAAATATGCTTTCCTTTTGAGGGAAAGGCCATATCTGAAATGAATGCTTGTAATTGATATGTATACCTTAATGAAGTTTTGTTTAGATCCTCCTGCAAGGGTTTTAGGATGCCTTGTAGAGTATCTTCATAAAGAATTGATCGTGGATGCCATCTTCGATGCTTGAACTTGAATTTACTTTTTCTCCAATGCTTTACGAGTGACTAACTGCTTACTCACTTGAATTGAAATTACAATTATGATCATAGAATTTTTAGATTAGGTCTTCAAACAAGAGGGGTATACCTCCTTTTATAGTTGAATACCCAAAAAATAATTCAATTTTTTGAGTAGGTCAACATGGGATCAAATTTCCCACTCATCTAAGAATATCGTCATGAGGACCAAAAATGGGTCCTAATTGAGAGAACCAGAGCACTAGGTGTCCTGGTCATGATAATTGGGACTTGGACTTGGAGAGAAGGTAGGGAAGAAGATGGAAATGCAAGATTCTAGGTGGTATGAGTAGAATCAGAACAAGCATCAAGCATAAAAAGCCAAAGTGTCAAGGTGAGGTCTAAGCAAGGACAAAATTGTATGTAGATACAATTTACAATGCTACATTTAGCCCCCACTTTAGTGGGAGTATCAAACCAAGCATACTCATGGTAAAGTACAAAGTTGCATTAAAAAAATTTCACCAAGGTATCAGAGAGACAAGACACACCAATCCCCCAAGGACTTTAGGATCTTACTACTCTAATATCAAGATAAAAGGGACAACACATGAAAGGTGAAGAGAGGGAGCGTGTTGTACCGGTCTGGTAAGATTTTCTTTCTATGAGACAAAAAAGAAAAATACCAAATTACAAAGCAAAAGGCTCAGTTTGCAACTTAAGTATCGAAAACATGTCATGGTGTGTGCACAAGTGTAACATTGAGCAGAGTATATGCCCCCATGTTAAAGCAATTGCACACACCTTATCGGTATCAAATGCTTTAAGGTAGCATGCATCCAAAAGACAAGCACATTACCACAAGAAAGGACAAATCAAAGGATAATGGTCATAAAACATATATGAAAAATCACATAAGGGATCCACTAATTTTGGGGTCAGTATGCTCTGATGATAAATAATGTATATCAAGAATATTTGTATTGAATTTAGCTCATCCCCCAAAGGTAGTGGAACTACAAACACAATGGAAGGAGAGCACAAGAGAGAACAAACAGGTGCCTTTTTGAGTCAACATGGGAGATACCAAAAAGAGATCTCAATGCTTTGCATCATCCCCAAGTAGACAACATGAGAGAACATCTACAAACAATAACACATGAAAGAATTGAGATACAAATAGAAGGATTTCACAACGAATTTGACCTCTTTATTACCTTGCACCAATGTAATAGCAAGTCTCATCCAAAGAGAACCAAACATAATGTAAAAACATGTCAAGCAACATATCATGGGGGAAACACAATATGAAACACAAAAAAGAGAATCTAAAACACAAATGAAGCTAATCAAGCAAATCAACTGCCTCCGAACCTTGTTGAACACATCTAGGGATAGTGGACAAGATGCAATACAAGACACTTAGAGCACAACAGATGGAGCCATTGGAAGTTCCAAACAAGGATCATGCTCTGATGATGAATCACTTTGTTTGTCATTAAGATCTAGGGTTAATTCTTTTGAAAAATGTGAAGACAATTGATGATTAATCTCAACAAGCTCATACATATCATTAGAATTGTCAGAATCAACATTGTTAGCATGAACAACAATATCATCATCTATATCATCATCTAGACTAATTAAAATAGGATCTCTAACACGAAAATAAGTTGAACCATCATTTTTCTTAAGCATTTTTAATTTAGGTGATTTCAGTTGAACTTCCTCCCTAGGTTTAGGAAAAGGATGGATAAATGAGACCAAGTCAACATTTGGTGTCTATAGGGAGGAAATGGTTTGGTAAGCAAGCTCGTGAACCTTAGCACGATGTCTTCATCTATGTTCTCTCACACAACGATTCCATTAAATAGTTTTAGTCGAGACTTTTGAAGGCTTTGGGATCAATGGACATAGGATTCTTTTATTCTCTTATAAGGGGAGGAATAGAAGAATCCTCGATAGGTTGAGAAATACTTGATGCCAAGTGCTTTCCTTTGTAAGACATAGGAGGTGGGACTGAGACATGTATAGGAGGAATATAAGGAGTAGGAAGAATACCATGTTCTTTATGAGGAGGAGGAATATCCATGGGTGTAGGGTCTCTAGGTTTACTCAAGGCCATGATCATCTCATTTTTCCATTTTTGATAAGATAAGAAAAGGATATCATTTCGAGGGTCAAGAGGTTCAAGTTGTTTAGGCCAAAAGTAATCATGAGTGAAATTTCCACCCTTCATAGTAGGTTGGTAAAGACTATGATTAATTTTTATAAAAGTGTCACTATGATGGAATTTCAAACATTTATGAATTGTATAAGGAATAGCTTTCATGAAAAAAAGCCAAGGATGTCCCCAACTTCACACAAAATTTATCCGATGTAGGAATAATAGTAAAGGTGACATATAAGCACTTAGTAGCAACCTTAATGGGAAGAGTAATAGAACCAACAATATGAAAAGAGAAATCAACATACACCTTAACCATAACATTAGATTTATCATATGTTACTTGATGCAATTGTTAAATATAAAGATGGTCTTTAGTAATCATATTCACCATACACACTAGATCAATGAGCACTCCTTGTGAGAGTTTGTCTTTGGTATTCACAGTAATATATATAATGAACCATCAGGTGCAACAATAGTCTCACTAGAATCAAAAGTAATACATAAGTCTTTTGCAGGTGTAGGTTTGTCAACAAGTTTCACAACATTAATATATTCTATGCCAAGGTCATTAGGAGAAAAATCAAGAAACTCAGACTCAATAACATTGGTAGAATGAGAAGGCAATGGATTGGTGAAAATTTGGAGGTTTTGATTAGGAGGAGCTATAGATTTATTCCCTTTGTCATTGACACTAGCTATGAATATAGTATTGTTATCAATGAAGTATTGGATCTTATTTCTCAACTAGTAATATTTCTCAGTATCATGGCCAAGTTGACAGTGATATTGACAAAAAACTTTAGGTTCATTGTAAGCTGGAAATGGTTTAGAATTGTCAACTGGTTTGATAGGAGGAAGTTGCAACACATTAGCATTCATCAACCTCAACATTATTGTTACATCCCTCTTTCCTAACTTTGGAATTATGATTATTATAATCTCATTATGATTGGATAAACAAGGTTTAATATTATTTCTCGTATGAATGAAAATTGTTAGGAATTGATTGAAGAAATAATTTTAATAATTGATATTTCATCTTTAAAAGTTATTAATTGTTAATATCTGACTAGCCGATTTCTTTTCATGTAACCAAGCGGATGTAGGATGAGCACTGCCCTTAGGAGGGGAGGAAAGTATCATCAAGGAGGGGGCCACAAATATTAAAAATGAGCATTGTTAATGAATCTTGTGTTCAATTAATCAGACGTACATCTTGAGCATCTCGGCCTTGGTAGAGTAAGGTTCATATCACCCTATTGATGTTGACCCCAAGTCAGTTTGTCACCCTTGTTCCGGCAAGTAGTTGGTTATCCTAAGTTTGAGTCTATTCTTTTGATGTGATAGATATTTTATTAATCTCTCTAGATCTCTCTCTCTTATATATATATATATATATATATATATATATATATCGCACACAAGAAGTAGAAATGAAACACATGTATATATAAGCAATATATATATATACACACACACACACATATATATGTATATGTATATGTATATAGACACATGTATATACATATATATGTGTATATATATATGTATACATACATATATATGTGTGTGTATATATATGTATGTATGTATACATACATATATATGTATGTATATTGTAGTGTTGTAAAATTGCGACCTTAGCAATTTTCGACTGCATTAGTGTCCTCACGCATGTGAGATCGAATCCTCTAGCTTGATCGGAGATCGAAGATTGCTCAACCCTCAGAAATAGCTTCTTTCTTGGCCTCCGCACCACCCCATCTGCATTCTTCCCTGGAGAAAGGGGTAGGATAGGGGTGTGGCGCCACTGTCCCCCTAGGAAAAGGGAGTGGTGCCCTTGTCCTCCCAAGACAGGGGTGTGGCGCTCCTATCCCTGTCCTATTTTGGGGCAGGCCCTTCTTAGAGCATGCATTGTGGGTTGTGCATTGGGCGGGAAACTCCCTCAATGTCGGCCTGTGATAAAAATTGTTGGTGTAAATAATTATTCATCATGGATATTATTACACTTACTTAAGTTTACTTAGGATAATGCATTTCATAGTAGTTTGGATATGAGACACTTGGGTGTTTGTGTCACATTGGGATAGTGTGTGTAGGAGAAATTCCACCTCTTATGGTGTTGATCTTGTTATTACACTATCATATCCACTTATTGTGGAGTGATAATTCCACCTTCGGTGGGTGATCCACCTCATGTGGAATATTATATTATTTCTCCTACCTACCCACACCTATTTCCTACCTACCCTTGTTTCTTATTGAGCCACATGTCATGTTTGTGTGCTCATACATATCCCTAGCCTTGCCTATATAAGCAGGCTCATCTACATTGTATAAAAATAGAGATAATCCAGTTGATTATTGATCATTTTCTATTGATGAGAATACAGTTTATTCTTGTCCCATATTATGTCTCTATCTTGTACATTTCATTGACCTCTTGATCTTGGCAAAATCCAACATGGTATCAGAGCTATTGGAGTCTCATTGATTCATCTTGAAGAGACATTATTGCGACGTTAAGAGGCAGATCTGAGGAGCATCGTCATTTGGAGGCATCCTAGACCAGATCCGACCTCTCCATTGCGTCCGGAAGGCCATTTCCATGAATTTTGGTTATAAAGTTGACCTATTTTGGTGAGAAATTTTTTTTTTTCCCCAATTTTGCTAATCGTACGGATTTTTCGAATATTGATATAATTTTTTCAAAAAAAAATATTTTCATTTTCCTGCAAATTGTTTGAAAAATCAAAATTTTTTTTTGAATTTCGATCAAAAAATTGAAAAGCAAAAAAAATTGAAAAAAATTGGAAAGCAAAAAAAAATCGAAAAAAAAAAAAAAAAGAGATTTTTGGTTTGGGGGTCCGCAGACCCCCGTACCCCCGTCATCTGCAGGTTCGCTAGAGACCGTCCCTGTTTGCAGAGCTGCAGCGTACCCTGTCTGCCGGCCGACGTACCTGTCGTCACCGTACTCTGGCGCGCCTCGGCTCCCGTTGCTCGTACCCGCGACAACACCGAACTCTGCTCGCCGCTGGTCTGCGCACCTCCCGCGAGCGGCCCCTGCCCAGCGGCTCCTCCGGCGCCGCTCCCTGCGCCTCCTCGGCTCCTCTCGCTGCTGCCCGAACCACCGTTCCCTCCGCTCCGCAGCTCAGGCACCGGGAAGGCCCTCGGCTCCGCCCGGCAGCAGCGTCCGCTCCACGTACCACCGCCCGAGCAGCGCCAGTCATCTGCCACGCGGACAAGGTCAACACACACGCAGACCTATTCCGTATGCCGTACAGTGACATGTCATCGTGCCACATCATCGCTCAGTCACCTCTACCACATCATCATCCGTACAGTACGGACATACAACCAACTTGCCACGTGATCCGTCCGTACAGTACGGACATCCAGTCAGCCAGGCAGCGAAGTTTTGGCGATGGTCATACGGTCGTCAAATTTAACCTAGTGTTTTGCTGACGTCAGCACCACATCAGCAGGGTTTGAAATTTTTTTGACCCCCTCTCATTTGCATTTTTGATTTTGCAGTTCAACTTCAAATGGCCATAACTTGCTCATTTTTGCTCCTTTTTGGGTGCAATTTTTTTTGAAATGGGCTAGAATTTCTGCTCTCCGCAGTGGTGAAAGAATTTTTTGATTTTGATGCACGGATTTTTCAGAAAATGCAGTTTTTGGTGACTGTCCCTGAATAATCCCAGTTTTTGCAACTTCAGAGGCTTCGTTTGGGGTCATCCGACCTCCTTTTTAGGTGCTGTTTTTTTTGAAAGTGCGTATTTTTTCATCTACTTTCACATGATGCTATCAGATTGATGTCATTGTAAGTAGAAATTGTACTTTCAAATCTTGGCCATTTTTGGCTCTCTTGGTACTTGTATATTTGCTTGAATCTCAGTTAGATTCATTGCACTATTGATTGAAGTCTCTTGTATCTCATTTGAGAAGTTGTAAAATTTGCATCATAAGTCCACTTTGCCTTGTTTTGCAAGTGGCTCATTGTAATCGCACTAAGTATAAAGTGCCAAAATCATCACTTTAGGGGGGGTACTTTGATTGATTGAATTTGGGGGGTGTCTCTTGTGCTTTTGTGCTCTTGTGTTCTTTCCTTTTTGCTGCTATGGGTTCTTCTAAGTTTCCTCTCTTAACTCCACATAATTATGCTACTTGGAAAATTGATGCATGGAGCAAACTTATGGAAAAAGGACTCACTCATTACATTGATGGAACTATTGTTGCTCCAGCTGATCCTAAGGTTGATCCAGTTGGTCACTTAGATTGGCTCACTAAAAATATCATGGCAATTGGTACCTTAAGAAAGTATGTATCAAAGGATCTCATTTTTCATATTGAGAAATGTACTCTAATCAAGGATGCTTGGCAAAAGTTTCAAGACTTGTATGGTCAAGTTGATGAGATTAGGGGATATCAAATTGATAGTGATCTCACCATGTTAGATCCCAAGAACTTTGATACTATACAAGATTATGTCACTAAGGCAAATGAGTTGAGGGCACAACTCAAAGATTGTGGCATTGATAAAAAGGATACTCAATTGATATTCAACTTGATAGGCAAGCTTCCACAAGAATATGCAGCATTTGTTTCTAGTTTCCAAACTCATAGGATGACAATGGGTTCAAGCTACAAAATGCCTACATTTGATGCTTTCAATGAAATGTTGATGATGGAACAAACTAAGTTGATAAGCATGGGCATTCTTAAGGCTTCTTCTAAGTCTCAAGCATTAGTGGCAAATCAAGGAAACAAAGGAAATCAAGGAAAGGACAACTCAAACAAGAAGAAATGGCAATCAAAGCCTAAGGAAAAAGCATCATCTTCTCCACAACAAGGAGATTCATCCTCTTCCAAGAGAGAAAATTCACCAAAGAGAGAGAGACCTACTTGTGCTTATTGTAAAAAGATTGGTCATGAGGAACATCGTTGCCATACTAAGAAGATTGATGAGCTCACACATATCATCAAAAAGCATAACATTGATTTGCCTAAAGTCTACAAGAAGGATGATTCATCAACTTCCACTTCCTCACATTCAAAAGGAAAAGGGCAAGCATTCATGGCTTCTACAAGTGGAAAAACTCACTCTTTTGGAACAAGAAAAGGAAAAGCTCTATGTGCTACAACAAATCATACTTCAGAGAAATGGCTTCTAGATTTAGGGGCTTCTCATCATATGGCATCTTCATAGTCTATGTTCTCTACATTTGAGCCTTGCACCATGCCACAGATTTTGATGGGCAATCATACATACATGGATGTGATTGGGAAAGGATCTATTGACATTGGGGATAACTCCTTCAATGATGTGTTGTGTGTACCCCACTTGACAAACAATCTCCTTTCTATCTATCAAATCACACATGGCGCAACTAAGAGAGTTGTGGAGTTCACACCTGACTCAGTTTTTATTAGAGACATGGAGACTAGAGCTATCATTGCAACTGGGGTGGTTGATCATGCATCTCGGTTATACTCCTTTTCAGATTTTGTTGATGATGATGATTTCACATTTGATGATTCTACACATGATGATCACACTTATTATGATGATTTAGATTTTGAGGAGAACTTTGGACACTTGAACATGGGGATTCTCACATGTAAACCCGTTCTTGAGTCTTGTATTTCATCTTCTCATATTGATATCACATCACCTATTGCACCTGATGATGCAGATAGTGCGACAGTTTTGCCTTCATGTGATTCAGTGCAGCAGGATATACATTGTCTTCCAGCTTCAGATTCATGGGATGATTACATGACAGATATTGCAGGTTTGTTTATGGAATCCTACATTGCAGATTTGGGAGACATCATTGATGACATTCATCTTCTCTTTGATGAAGATGATCCTTCTTCTATTGTTGCGAGGGCACACTCTGACCCTCTTGTTCATTCTCTACATGATCATTCTTTCGAGGTTGACATGATTGTGGATACTTATGTACAGCAGTTGGAGGAGGTCTCTTTATTCTTTGAGGAGACACATGAGTCTTTGGACATTGTTCTACATCCATCTCCACTAGATGTTGGAGTTCCTTTTTCAGTAGTATGGAGTAGTTCACCACCTTTGGAAGGGGTATCTTTCAGCATCGACATGGGGACACTTGAGCAGTTTTCAGAGATTCCCTTCATCATGAGTTTTCTTCATACATCTTCCCTTCATGATTGGGGAGACTTCATGGATACACCTTTGGTTTTGTTTCTTCCTAAGGGGAGGAATGTTGTTCGACGTTCGTGGAGCAGTTTCTTCATACATCGAGCTTCTATCATTGGTGCAGATTCTTCATTGAGGGAGAATCACAGTTTGACTTCTCTTCTTCTCTCATATGGGGGGGACTTTTTCCTCACATGGGGTTTTGTTCCTCACATACTTCTATGAGAGTTCTCTTGTATAGATTTCATCTCTCTTTGGGGGAGGGTTTTTTCCCATTGGGTTTTTCTCTCTTTCCCCACTTTGTGAGAGATTTCATTGCATTGGTTTGCATGCATTTGCATTTGTTCATGGGTACCTAACATGGCCTCGTAGCCGGGACCCATCTTGCATTGCTTAGTTGCATTGTAGACTTAAGTGCATTCCCCTAAGTTGCACTTAAGGGGGGGTGTTGGTGTAAATAATTATTCATCATGGATATTATTACACTTACTTAAGTTTACTTAGGATAATGCATTTCATAGTAGTTTGGATATGAGACACTTGGGTGTTTGTGTCACATTGGGATAGTGTGTGTAGGAGAAATTCCACCTCTTATGGTGTTGATCTTGTTATTACACTATCATATCCACTTATTGTGGAGTGATAATTCCACCTTCGGTGGGTGATCCACCTCATGTGGAATATTATATTATTTCTCCTACCTACCCACACCTATTTCCTACCTACCCTTGTTTCTTATTGAGCCACATGTCATGTTTGTGTGCTCATACATATCCCTAGCCTTTCCTATATAAGCAGGCTCATCTACATTGTATAAAAATAGAGATAATCCAGTTGATTATTGATCATTTTCTATTGATGAGAATACAGTTTATTCTTGTCCCATATTATGTCTCTATCTTGTACATTTCATTGACCTCTTGATCTTGGCAAAATCCAACAAAAATCAAATCCACTAACATGTATTTAAGGGGCACTCGTCCTCTCATCTGCATAAGTTTGATAAGTTGAAGCTGGATAAGATTAGAGTTTGTCAAGTTGCATAAGCGATCAAGCATTCAAGAGCATTCAAGCACTCAAGGATTCCTTTCCAGCATTGAGCATTCTCAAGTCTCTCTTCAAGGCTAGGTGTTGCATTCAAGTCAAGGATTCAACCATTGAAGAGGAGATTGATTCCAACATTCAATTCCACACAAGCATTTCTATCAACATTGCTATCACAACCTCCCTTGAGGTGATTTACAATTCAATCTTTCATTTACATCTACTTGTAAATACTTTCTTTCATTACTTGGTTAATTCCAAAACTGGGGTTTGACCTAAAGGAAAACTCCCAATCCCAACCCATTTTCCTCTCTTTTATGTATGTAGGTTGCAAGTGCGCAACTATACTTTCGGATTCGGGCTCCATTTGCAGAGAGGGAAAAACCCTTTTTGTTTCATGGATTTTTTGGAGGATTGTGTACGTTCCCACCACGGTCCAAGCAACCTTTCCTCAAATTCGCAAGGCAACTTCGTCTTGACATATTACTACCAAATCCAGGTGTACAACTTCATCCCATACTCTGATCTCAAGTTATAATCAGTTCTTTGTCACTTTTGCACTATATAATTCAATCAATTTCTTTCCATTTCAAATAAGGAAGAGGGGATCAACTTATCATTCCCATTTCATTCAGAATTCAATCTTCATCTTTGAAGGTTGAATCTAGTGAATTCTCCTCTCCTCTTCCAAATGTAACTTGGTGAAAAGTGTTTGAAGGGTCATCAATAGTGAAACTCTCATCTCTCCTTGGAGGGAAAGGGTAGTTTTCCTCTTTATCTCTCATTCACATTTCACCACATTACGTTTTGGTGAACCTGACATCTTGCATGCTTTCCTTCGAACAAAATTGCATATTTTTCATTTGCAAGTTTCAAATTTCTGCAAACTTAGTGGTTAGATCATTAAAAACCCTAGTTTTTCAAATTAAAAATTGAACTTGTAATTTGTAAAAATTCTTGTGGTTATCTTAGATCTGAAATTTGTCTTGTTTATCAAATTCAATTTCCTCATTGTCTTGTTCAATTTGCAATTAAAATTTACAAAATTAAGAGGTTACTTGTTAAAACCCTAATTTTCAAAAATCATCTTGAACTTGTGCAAAAATTGGATTTCCATTTAATTTTTCAGATTTCTGATTGTTCTCAGACTTGTCTTCATTCCTACAATTCAAATTTTCAATTTCCCCCCTTTTTCCCAAATTCAAATTTTAAAATTAATTGGTTAGGTCATAAAACCCTAATATTTAAAATTAATTGGATTTTGTGCAAATTTCAAATTAATTTCATTTACATTCAGATTTTTAAACATTTTCCAAGGTGTCCCTATCCATTAGGTAAACACCTTTTTCAAAATTGCAATTCAATTCATCTTTTTCTTCAAAACCCTAATAGGGTTCTATTTTTACATTTGCACCTTCATTTCACCCATTTAGAGGTCGTAAAATTCATCAATTTTTTGGGGTTAGCTTTGAAATCATCATAATATTCATCCCTGAAAATTTTGAAAAAAAGTTGGTCGTACCATGTGCATTCCCGCCACGGTCCTCGACTTTTTCCCCAAAATTTTGGGAGACTGTTATGACTGTATTTAATAGCCTAAATCTAGAAGATTGGCTGATTTTGTCGATTTTTGATCCCTCTAGAATCAGAAATACCTCCAAAATTCAACATTTCAAATTTCAATAATTTTTTTAAAATTAAGAGGTTAATTATAATCTACCCTGGTTTTAAAAATTCTGATTTTAAAGTTGAGTGGTATTCCCTTGGCCCTAATTTTAAAATTTCAAATTCCTTTCATTTTTGGAAATTGTGTCATCCCCTTCCTCCAACAAAGTTCAAATTGTGTAATCATTATTTTCTTAACTTTTGTATTAATCAATTTTGTAAGCTTTACTCCTATAGACGTATAAATTTGACCACTTTCTTAAATAAATATTTAATATTTATTTTAGCCTCATTCCTCTTATTAATTAAATTCTATTTAATTAAGCCCGGACAGGTAGTAGAGTTGGCTTGGACCATGGTTTTGCTCCCCATTGGTCTCGGGTTCGACTCTGAGGCTTGGATTCAACCGATGGGCTTGGCTGACGGACTGCTTAGCTCATCTCCAGGGACTAGTCTCGCCTCAGCTCGCCCCATAATGGGAAACCAGTGTCGCTGGGCTGAGTCGCGGGGATGCCCTGGGTGACTAAAAAAAAAATAAAAAATTCTATTTAATTAATTTCTTCATTTTCATCTATTTTGATTAAATGAATTACTCAATTTATTTAATTAAAATCACCTTAACCTTTTCTAGCCTTTAATTAAATAAAATCACTTTATTTAATTAATTTCCCTTTCTCCCCTTTTAATTAAATTTACATTTAATTAAATTGATCCTTGCAAATAAATAAATTTAATTTATTTATTAAATCCCCCACTTGTATTTATGCAAGTTGCATCTATTTTAGTTGAAATAAAGTAATTTTATTTTAATTAAAAATATTTTCCCTCATCCACTTGCATTTTCCTACATCTCCCATTTGCTTCCTAAAACTGTTCTAGATTTTTCTAATCACTTCCAATTTAGCCTAATTCATCTCCTAATTATTGTCACATTCCTAAGCAAAGAGAAGTCACTTCTCAAAGCCTCCAAAGTCTTCAATAACCATTAAAGGCTTTGTGTCTTCAAATGGTTAACCTCTAAAAGTCTTCCAAACCATTAAAGGCTCTTACATAACCATTTATGGTTAGCTCATCTTTGACCTCTAGTTAGAGACTTTCTTCTAACTTAACTATCATTTTGACCCAAGGGTCTCATCAAGCATTCATGGCTTTAACCTTGGTTATCCTATTAACCCTTGCACAATAGTTTACCCCTTGGATAAAAGCTTTATCCATTGGATAACCCTAACCTAACCTTAACCCTTACCTCCTAGGGTAACCTTCATGTCTTCTTAGGCATTTAATGCTTCTTGCATCTCCTTTCAAGCAACCTCTTGTTGACAATTGTCACCATTTCATTAGTGAGAATTGTAAACATAGATTGATTAACTTTCAATCCCAGCCCTTGTTAAGATTATTCAATCTTAACCATCCATTGCCCTATTCATTCCTCATTTTCATATCAACAATCTTTCATGCATCTACATTATAGTCTAATTTACTAAACATGTTAGCTTCTCTTTGTTAGAACATCATCACAGCATTTAGGAATATTTTAATATCATAAGATATTCATGTTAGGATAGTATATCATGCTAGGATAATTGGCTAATCTTTGATCATATCATCATCTTCATACTAGCTTAATCATCATAGTTTTAACATCATATATATCTTAGAATGCATTCATGCATATAAATCAAACATCACTCGTTCTTGGAGTTGTCATTCCTAAGTCACTTGCTCAATGATCTGAGAGCAAAATATTAGCTTTAGGGATCTTGTGAGATAGAGAACAATGGGACACCCCTTGGGAAGTTGAACTAATTGAATTAGTTCATATACTTGCACCAAGAGTCTCATTGGTGTGTCGCTCTTTTGGATTCAAGTTATTCATTTTTGTCACCGCATTTTCCCGCATACAGCTCCAAAATTTAAAATTCAAATTTTCCCTCTAGTGCATGAGTTTTACCACTATTAGTCCTACCTATACTATCCCTGTTAGACTAAGCATTATAATTAAGGCCTCCAAAGGTTTAATTACCGAGGAGATGGAGCCTGATTTAGGTGACTTCTTTAATGAGGATCATGCTAATTCTTCCCATCCTAATCATGTGCCTATTCACCCCATTGATGAATCCCATGATGAAGAAGAATATTTAACTAGGGTTTCTATAGATCAACTTTCCACATTGGACAATCAATTTGATAACTTTCAACAATAGATGTCCCAAGAATACCCTAATAATGAAGCTCTTCCATTAATTGAAGGCCTCAAACACATGATTCAATTAAGTGATAAGAATGGAATTTTTATTTTGCGTGGCATTGCACATATTATTGATTCTAATGTCATGCCTATCAAGAGTTGTGTTGAAACCCTAGGCTATTCACAACCTTCAACACAAGTCAATCCTTCTATTCCTTTGACTTCTCTTATGACTAGTATTCCTACTTTTAGCTCCAACATCATGGCTACTTCAAATCAAAATGTCATTCCTACAAACATTGGTCATGGGGAAAATCCCTCTTCTTCATTTAATCCTCCATCTTTACCTATGTCTCCCATAAGTGTTCCTACTATTCCTCAACCAATCAATGTGACACGAGGGGGCAATTCCATCAACAACTTTATTCCTCCTTTAAGTGTCCCTTTCCCTACCCAATCATCACCTATGCCTACTTATCATAATGTCCCACCACCTTATTCTCAGTCCATTCCTTCTTTCAATAACATCACACCACCTTCTCAATCACCTATGTCTAACATCAATTCTTCTACTGAAGCGACAATTAACAATCTGGCTCAAATCGTGTCTTCCTTACAACAACAAATTGCTTCTATGAGTTAATCCAAGTGTAGTGTGCCCACCTTTGATGTTGCGAGCCAACTTTCTCTTGATATTGTTAAATTCGTGCCACCTAACCATGTTGAGATCCCGCAATTGGAACTCTATAATGGAAAAGGTGATCCTCTTACACATGTCAAAACATTTCAAACCTTGTGTACTGATTTTGTTTATGATCAAAGATTGATTGCAAAATTGTTTACAAGAACACTAAGAGATAAGGCTTTACAAGGGTATTTCTCTTTGCCTTCTTATTCTATCACTTCTTTTCAACAACTAGCAAATGCTTTCATCCAACAATTTCAAAACAACATTGGTCCTAAAATCACTTTGACTGATTTAATGCATTGTAAACAAGGTGTTAAAGAAAAAGTGACTGATTTCATTGGTAGATATAAGCATTTGTGTGCTCAAATTTCTTTTCATGTACTTGATAATGATATTCAAAAAAAATTTATTTCTAATTTACAAAGAGATATCAGGGAAAAGCTTCTTTTGTCTGAGTTTACTTCCTTTCCTTAGTTGTGCGCAATACTCCACAATTATCAACTGGCTGTGAGTCAAATGAAGTAATCCACTCCTATGGCTCTGAGTGATAAGGGGGAGAGTTTTCAACAACCATTTGCGAAGTTAAAACCAACAAAAGCTTCGTCAAGTTCAATGATACAATCAACAACCACAATGTGAATGCTACAACAGGTACATGCCTTCTATTTCTAAATTTTTCCAAAGAGAAAGACAGTTTACTTCCTTGAATGAATCTTTACATAGTATTATGTCTCAGTTGTTGCACATAAATGTTATCAAACTTCCTCCTATAAAACAAATTGATCCTTCTAAACTTGCATCCCCTTATTTTGATAACAATTCCTTTTGTCAATTTCATCATCAGCCTGGTCATGATACTGAAAAATGTTTCGCATTGAAAAATAAGATTCAAGACTTGATTGATAATAATACTGTATCTGTAGCAGGTGTGAATGACAAAGGGAATAAATCAGTAGCTCCTCCTAATCAAAATCTTATTATTTTCACTGATCCCTTGCCTTCTCATACCTCCAACGTTATTGAGATTGTGCCTAATTCTTTCTCTTCTGAAGAATTCACCTCTATGGCTCCAAACTTGGTTAATATGGTAGAAACACAGGATGTGCCTAAGGATCCTTGTATTACATCTGACCCTAGTGAGACCATTAGAGAACCCGATGGCCCTTTATACATAGTTGCAAAGGTTAAGGATATCCCTTTTCGTGGTGCCCTTATTGATCCCTCTTGCATGGTTAATGTCATAACTGAAGAGTATCTTTTCACTTTACGATTGCATAAACTAATATATGATGCTTCTAATGTGGTTGTGAAGTTATTTGATGGATTCTTTTGTTCTACCATTGGCTCTATCACCCTTCCTGCTGAAGTTCATACTAAATCTATGGATGTTGACTTTGTTATCATACCCTCTTCTAAGAAATTCCATGTGAAATTGGGCTATCCTTGGCTATTTTCCATGAAGGCTATTGCTTCTCCAATCCACAAGTGTCTGAAATTTCCTCATAATGGAGAAATCATAACCGTGAACCATAGCTTATTTCGTCCATCCGAAAGAAGCCCCGGTGTTCCTATTGATCTCTTTTGGCCTAAATAATTTCAATATCTTCCATCACAGAGCGATGCTCTTTTTCAATCTTATCAAAAATAGAAGAACAATATGATCTTATCCTTAAGTCAACCTAGATCTCCAACACTTGACATTCCTATTATTCTTTAAGATGAGGTTCTTCCCCTCACGGATAGAACTAATCTCCCTCCTAAGGAAGATCGTCAACCTATTCATATGGATGTGAGTTTATCTTCTCTTAAGGAGAACAAAAATATTCTTCCTAAGGTTAGACCTATACCTCCTCCTCATGATGGACCTGGTCTCCTTCCTACACCTAATATTCCTCCATTCTATGGTGCAGTTCCACCTCCTTCTTCTTATCGAGAGAAGAGGCCTGCTTCTCCTC